>NC_058133.1:35818466-35846030 GCF_016433145.1 Gracilinanus agilis | reverse complement strand
AGAGAGAGAGAGAGAGAGAGAGAGAGAGAGAGAGAGAGAGAGAGAGAGAGAGAGAGAGAGAGAAAATAAATTGCCTCAGGACAAAAAAAAAAAGCTGAAGGAATATGTCTCACTGGAGTAAGGGGAGAGAATGGTCCAAGCAATATAGCATCTGTAAGAATTGGCAAAACTTGGAGCAGACCAACACATGGCAACTCTGCAAGAGGCAATGAAACTGCAGAATAGGATGAGTCCAGCTTGAGCCACTCCACACAGGTAGAGAAGTTAGAGAAGGAAGGAATCCTACAAACTCTTAAGTGGCAATGGAGCCCCGGGGATGCCAAGGAATGAAGAGGAGGAACTGGGACTACAATGACCTATTCACTCCCACATGGCAGCAGAGTCCTGAGACAGATGGAGGAGGGGACCTGCCTAGCTCAGGGTAGTGGGCAGAGGCATGGAAGCAGCAAAGTAGGGACCAGTCCAGTCCATGAAACAAGAGGGGGCTGGTAGCACAGGATGCTGCACCTAGCTAGACAAAACAGATGCAAACCTCCCCAGAGCAAGTCAGCAGGGCCACTTTCTCAATAGACACACCATAAAGCACAAGGGCAGCTGAGACTACCCCATGTACCTGAGGAAACAAAAGTACTTTGCAAGTATGGAGCAGTGCTTCCAGGAACAGAGAAGAATCTCAACAAATAGATATAGTAAAAGGGGGGGGGGTGGAATCAACTAGAAAAATAAGCAAAAGAAAAAAAAATCCCTGACCTTAGAAAGTTACTTTAGTGACTGAAAACCAAAATAAAAACTCAGAAAAAGACAACAATGTCTAAAAGGAAACATGTGAAGCCTCAAAGGAAAGAGTGAAACAATGCTGGGTCTCAAAAGAATCCCTAGAACTTGAAATGAAATTTAAAACCTAAACAATAAGAAATCTGACAGAAAAATTCAACAGCTGGGGGAGGAGGAGAATTCACAGAAGAAAACCACTCTCTAATTGCAGGGGAATGAAGGGAAGAAGGTAGGAAGGTTGGAGGAATGGGAGAAAGGAGAGAGGAAGGTAGAGGAAGGGAAAGGAAGGTAGTGGGGTCCCAGCCCAGGCAGGGGGAAAATGACCAGAGAGACCTTCCGGGCTCAAATAAAAGATCAGAGAGCAACTTTAGGGTTTAGAATAGCTAGGTTTTATTTAAATTAGGAAGGGGAAGGTCTAGGAAAAACTAGGAGGTAGATAGAAAGGAGAAAAGGGGCCAAGAGTGAGAGATCAGGATCCCAGAGCCTCCCAGCTCCAGAGAGCAAAGCAGAGAGACCCTAGGGTAGAGAGCAAAAAGGAGCCAAACTTTCTCTTTTATACTTTCTCAGAGGAGTTGTCAGGGGAAGTTGTAGCAGAGAGCCCTGGGAGTGGTAGTCTTTCAGGACTGACAACAATTCCAAATGGCACACTAAGAAGAAGAATATGTCAAAAGGAAAGTGACAGCACAAAAATATCTTGAAGAAAACAACTTCCTAAGAAATGGACTGTACCAAATGGAATGGTTTCCCTCCCACTCAGAAATAAACCCCAATAAAGAAAACGATTCTTTAGAGTAGGGGTATATTTGTTATTAAAATAAAATGTTTAATTTAAAAAAACAACAAAGAGTAGTGTTAGTCAAATGGAAAAGGAAATACAAAAACTCAAGTTAGAAAATAACTTCCTAAAAATCAGAATTAAACAAACAGAAGTTGATGAAACCATAAGACAACAGGAAACAGTAAGATAGATTTTTTTTTAATTAAAAAATATTAGAAAATTTAAAATATCTCACTGGAAAAATGACCAACCTGGAAAATAAATCCAGGAATGATAATTTAGGAATCTCTGAAATATCTGACAGCCCCAATCAAAAAAAGAGCCTGGACACCAGATACAAGAAATCATCAGGGAAAACTGCCCTGACATCCTTGAACGAGAGGAAAAAAACAGAAATTGAGAGAATCCACTGATTATCTCCTAAAAGAGACCTCAAAATCAAATACCCCAAGGCTATTGTAGTTGAACTCCAGAACTCATAATTGAGAAGATACAATAAGGATTACACAGGACCAAGCAGCTTCTACATTAAAGGACCGGAAGGCATGGAATGATATTCCAAAAGGTAAAAGATCTAGTACTACAACCTAGAATTACTTACCTAGCAAAACTGAGTATAATTTTCTAGGGGAGGAAATTGACATTTAATTAAATAGAGGAATTTCAGGCTTCTATGACCAAAAAAACCAGAGCTGAAAAGAAAAATTCAATAAGCAAATTCAACACTCAAGATAAGCTTAAAAAGGTAAAGTGAAAACTTAAGGGTTTGGTAAGGTTGACTTGAATACCTTCATATCTGGGAAGGTGATAATTGAAATAATTAAGATATCTATGATACTTGAAAAAGGTATGGTCCTTAAAGTAGGCAAAATACCTAAAGTACCTTAAGAACTTTCTCACTATTGGAGGAATGAAAAGGAGGAAAGAAAGAAAGAAAGAAAGGAAGGAAGGAAGGAAGGAAGGAAGGAAGGAAGGAAGGAAGGAAGGAAGGAAGGAAGGAAGGAAGATAAATAAGATAAACTGATATATACATGGGTTGATGAGGACATGATTGGGGATCGAAACTACCACACCAATGCAACTATCAACAATTTGGAAATAGGTCTTGATTAATGACACATGTTAAAACCAGTGGAAATGCATATCGGCCAGGGGAGGGAGAGACCGGGAAGGGGGGGGGGTGAAGGGGAAAGTAAGAGCATAAATCATGTAACCATGTTAACTTTTCTAAAATATAAATATTAATAAATGTTTAAAAAAAAGATAAACTGATATAAAAAAAGGATGGGAAAGAGGAACACATAGAAAGAAAAGGAGAGATAGGAGGGTGTAAATAGGTGGCTAATACAGATGGGAAAGGTTGGCTATGACTGAACTTTATTCCCATCAGAACCTGCTCAAAGTGAGAATAAAACCACACTAATTGGCTATAGAAACCTACCTTACCCCATAGGGAAGTAGGAGGGTAGGGAGAATAAAAGAGGAGGAAGGAAGTGCAGCCTCTGACATTGTCAATCACCTTCTTCTTGACTTTCTCTTCTCTTAAGTTTTCATGACACTGCACTCCTGATTCTCTTCCTGCCTGACTACTTTTTCCTCAATCTCCTTTCTTGGATTTCCAACCAGATCATGCCTGTAAAGGTAAGTGACCCCCAGGACTCTGCTCTAGTGCAGCTAGGTGTTACAGTGGATAGAGTGCCATGCCTGGAGTCAGGAGGACCTGAGTTAAAATCTAGATACCTCCTGGTTGTGTGACCCTGGCTAAGTCACTTAACCCTGTTTGCCTAGCCCTTGTCCTTCTGTCTTAAGAGTTGTTACTAGAACAGAAAGTAAGGTTTTAGAAAAAGAAGATAAAGCTAATAATGTACATACTACCTATCCCACAGTGATGTTTGGAGGAAAGTGCCATAAAGTATATACAAATTTGACCTATTATTATTATTGCTATTACTTAGACACAAATCTAGCCCCAGACACTTACTAGCTGAGCAAATCACGTAACCTTATTTGCTTCAGTTTTCTCATCTACAAAATGAGCTGGAGAAGGAAATAGCAAACCACTCTAGTATCTTTGCCAAGAGAACCCCAAATGGGTCAAGAAGAGTTGGACACAACTGAAAATGACTAAATAATAACAGGACTCTGTCCTAGGCCCTTCAGGATTTTCCCTCAATACTATCTCACCAGATGATCTCATTAGCTTGCTTGGTTCCAACTATCATTTCTACACAATTTCTACACAATTATTAGCCTTAACCTCACTCCCAAACTACAATGCAAGAGATCTCTCATCTCCAAATACTTTATGGACATCTTAAACTGAAGATCCCATAGATGTTTCAAAACTATGTCTAAAACTAAATGCATTATTATCTTTCTCCCTAATCACTTCTTCTTCTTAGTGTCCCTATTTCTGTTAAAGTCACCATTCTCCTTCCCAGGCACTCAGGCTATGAACCTAGATATCATACTTAACTCTTTACTTTCTCATCCCCCAAATCCAATCTGTCACCAAGTCCAGTCAACCTACCTTAGCAACATCTTTCCTATTTAACTCCTTCTCTTCTCTGGCACTGCCATCATCCTGGGGCAAGCCCTCATCACCCTCAGGGTTAAACTACTGCAAATAGTAACATGCAAACAGATTCTCCTCAACCCACTAAATTGAAGAGAAATAGCAGGTTGAGAAATACTGATAAGAGAACTCCCTGGGTAGAGGTAGAGGTCGAGGAAAGAAAGGACAAGGAATGCTGATACAATCAGCACAGTTAGAGAGAAACTGTTAGGGCAGAAACCAAAAATCAAAACACTTTTTCAGTAGGGCAGGTGACTCCAAGAGCAAAGAAGAGAAAGCCTAATTCAATGAGAATATGGTCAGAATTCAGGAAAGACACTAGTACTAAAGGGGGGTGGGAGTGAGGGTAGTTTGAACCTTGCTTTCCCAATTGTCAAAGACAAACAAAGTCCTGGCTTCTATCACTGTGCTTCCCACTGGTAAGCACATCCCTCCTGCACCTTTCATTTGTATCTAGACTTTCATTATACTCCAATCTTCTTAGAATTTTGCCTAAAGAATACAGCTGGAACTGAATGAAGGTCAGAAAAGCTTCCCCATGAATAAAAAGTATGGAATCATTAGTGTAAACTTTAAAACATCTATTCTAGCTGTCCAAAGACCTTTCTTATTTAGTTCTTATACCTGGAAATGAACATAACCACTGCCTAAGTGAGATGCAAAAATGCCTTTACTTCCATTCTAACTTGTTACCTAGATTTTGAGATTTTATAATCACATGTATTCAGAGTAACTGAGATTTCTGAGACTACCACAAATCAAATAATTAAGCCTATTGGAAGTCAATCCAGTTTCTAAGATCATTTCTCAAATAAAAGGAAAATGGTCCTTGAATCTTATTCTTAATACAAAATTAAAAAAAAAACAACCAAATTGAAATAAATTTATCTATTTTAGTGTATTTTAGTGTAGAATAAAACCTTTTTTTCAGAGCTTATTAGTTTAAAAGACAAACCAATATATTTTCCCATTCAACCACCCCAAAACGTACTAAAAAGTTTAACTTTGTGATAACCTTTAAAGGAAATACACATTATTATAACACAAGTCACTTTTAAACCACTTAAGAGGAAATAATTTAGAGATTTAATTTGTAACAGTTTCTCTTTCATCAAATAACAATATTAAATCTGAAACTTACCTGTTCAAGTTCATATCTCTCCAGAGTATTTTCAAGAAAGAGAAAACCAAATTGAACAAGGGTGAAAAAAAGGTCCCCTTTTCTACTTTCAATTAACTTTAACTCTATTGATTATTTACTCTCAAACAGATCTTTGGTACTTTGAACTAAACCATTCCTCAACAGAACACAGGGGGGTTCTGCATAGCAAACTCTCAAGTTTTCGTCATCTCTGTAATAAAATCAATTAAAGACAAAGAATGGGTTTACTTAAAGCATCTGAAAATTTAAAAGTATTCATTTGCTAAATTTTGCTGTAACATCATATTATGAATATGTACAAGCCCGTGGTTTCTCATCCTCAACATGGAAATTCTGGCACTTTGAAGAGAATCAGAGGGAATCACTCACAGGACACAGAGATTTGGTAAATATTAGTCTAGAAGAAAAGAGGCTCAGAATTTTGAGACAAGCAGTAAAATATAGTGGAAAAAACCTTCAATTTTCAGTAAAAAGCCCTGAGAATGAATCCCAACTCTACTACTTACCAATATACCTCTGACAGGTTAACTATTCTGAGCCTCAATGTCTTATTTTGTAAAATACAGGACAAATAATTATATACTTTATTCCTCACTAGTGGTCTATGTATTTTGCAAGACTTTAAGAGATGTCACATAGTCAGATTACAAATTCTAGTCTAATCTGCTCTTTCCACTATGCCCTCAAGGATTCTGATTTTCTAATTAAGAAAATTCCCTTCATTCAAAACCTTTTCCTTTTTATGTAGTTTCATTTTCTGGCTCCCAGTGAGAAACTTTCTCTGTCCAATGGTACTATATTACTGGTCTTCCTTTCCATTTGCATTTTCTCTCAGACCCCTCAATTCACTGGTCTTCAATGTGAAATTAATAGAGCTTATATTTCAATACTACTACTAGATTTCTCTTGTACCATCATTCCTAATGTGAGGTTCATGCTCTCCACATTTATCATCTAATCCGGACTCTGGTAGCCCTTATTAGTGATACCCAGAATACACTCTCACATTTCTCAATGACTTGAGTACTTCATAGTCTCCATATTGACTCCAACTCTGGCCCCCTTGCCAGGGGACTTCACCATCCATGGTGATACAACCTTTACTATCCTGTCCTCCCAATTCTTGAATGTACTCACCTCTCAAGACCTCCACTCTACCTGCTCACAACTCACTCCTAAGATCTGCCCCAGAGGCAGTACACCATAGTATAATAGGCAAGCTAGCTTCAAATCTTGCCTCAGACTCAGAGAGTTGAATCTGGCTGACTGAGGATCCTTCTGGCTCCCAGTCTGGGCTCCTCAGCCGTACACACGGTAATCATACCTTGATCCTGCTATTACCCACAAGTGCTTCACTCTCAAGATCAAGAATTCTAAAATTCCTTTAGCTGCTAACAATCTTCCACCACTCTCCGCCCCGCTATGCATTTCTCCTCCCAAAGCGATTCTTCAAGCTCTTCAAGCTCTCACCCCTCAGTACTTCCCCAGGCTCTAACTTCTGTTCTGGCTACACAATCCTCCCTTCCCAATCTTACCCCCTCACTGAACCGACTCAACTATATACCGTGCTCTACTTTAATCCTTTGCTTCTTTGTCCACCTACCCTGGGCCTATTCATACAGTGCTGAATAGAGCTGAAGGAAGGCATCCAGCCATGCTAACTGGATCTCTTAGATAACGTGTTATTTCATCTCCATTGTGTCCTCACTGTAGTACGGCAATGCTTTTATGTCTTCATAACTGAATCTCTGTCTAACCTTCCTCAAAGGTTATTTCAATCTTTTTCCTGTCCTAGACTCCACAGCTCTTGTCCCTCGGCTCTTTCTGCTGTGGTACTCACTTCATTTTTCACTGAAAAAATTGAGGCCAGGGACAGCAAGGTGGCTCAGTGAATAGAGAGCCAGGCCTAGTATGGGAGGTCCTGGGTTAAATCTGACCTCAGATCCTTCCTAGCTGTGTGACCCTGGACAAGTCACTTAATCCCCACTGCCTAGCCCTTACTACTCTTCTGCCTTAGAACCAATACACAGTATTAATTCTGACAAAAGGAAGGGGCTAAAAAAAAAAATAGAGGTCATTTGCCAAGTGATCTCTCTTTTCTCCTGATATTCTTGTTCCTGATCAAACAAAGTGACATCAACCCCTCCCCCCCCCATGCTTTATTATCAGTTTCTAGTAAAGAAGCAGCCTTTCCTCTTGCTAAGGCCAACACTACACATTACCATTGATCCCCAAACTTCCAGAACAAAATTCATTATTTTCCCCCTAAAATCCTCAAAAGACACATCACCACCTGCCACAAGGTAGGATCTCAAAGGAAAGTACTGAAACATCTACTTGCCTCCTTCAATGGACTTTTTCTCTGATTCTCTAGCACTGATACTTTGCCTCAACTCATTCCTTAATATTTAGCATATGTCCATAACTTCATATTCTCCCCCTGCTAATTATTCTGAACCCCTCCAATGTGATTTTCCTAAAATAGAAATCTGGTCACATTCGATCCCTATTACCTATAAGATCACATATAAATTTGTCTGTTATTTTCTTAAACCATTTCCCAAAGTCCCCCCCTTCCACCTTTCTGTTTTTCTTACACAATGATACCCTCTACAATAGCTCTGTGGTCCAGTCATAATGGCTGCTTCCTTGTATAACGCTCTATCTCTCAAGTGTTTGTACTGGCTGCTCTCCAAGACTAGAAGGTTTTCCCCTCTTTATCTCCACCTCCTGGTTTCTCTTATTCCTTCATGGTTTTGCTCACTGCTCAGAGGAAAGGCAAGCAAGTTATCAACAAGTATATGAAAAATGCTACAAAACAGGAATAATAATAGAAATGCAAAATAAAATGACTCTGAGATTCCATCTCGTATCCATCAGATCATCAAAGATGACAAGATGCTAGAGGGGCTATGATTAGACAAGCACAATGATGCTCTGTTGGTGGAGCTATAAATTGGTTCAGCCATTCCGAAAAACAATTTTAAACTATAGCCCCAAAAATCACTAAACTATATACATGTATTTTTTCACAAGAGATAATACTGCTAAGACATTAGCCTAATTTGGGAGCATAACTAGGGAGAAGACTAATATGAATGAATAAATGAATAAAGCATTTAAGAAGCACTTACATGTGAAAAGCAACATAGTTTACACCATGGCCATCTAAAGCAATATTTTTTGTAGAAGCAAAGAAGCAACATAAAGAAGGTTCCTATCAACAGGGGAACAACAGGAAAAGTCATGGTTTGTGGATGTATTGAAATGAAAGGGAGAGTAAGTGAAGCCTAGGAATACTTGTATCCTTTCTCCAGAGTACCACATTTATCTAACTTTTCTAGACTTTTATCTTTTTCACATAAGGCATAATTACTTGCCCATCTGCTTAAAAATCATATATGAATGAGAAAATATCTCCAATTCTATAGATATGGATGAGAGGCAACATGGCTTGAAGACAGAAAGCCAGCCACAGAGTCAGGAAAACGTGGGTTCAAGTTCTACTTCTGATGGCCTGAGAAAGACACTCAAGCTCTCTTGTAACTATAAACTATAGAATTATGACCAATATGCATGTCTGGAGGAGTTTTCTCACTGAGTTCCCTACATAATGAAACCACAGACCCAGAAAACTCTCCCTCGCTGCCTCCCACACCCTTTATGGAACAGATCTGCTCAATGAAATTTCCATAATCCAAAGTGGTCAAGAGTCCAATAATCCATCACCAAATTTCATAATTTTAACTGTATCTTAGGTGATATAAAAAGGGATAAAGAATAATGAGGAAAACTTACTTTACTTCTGACAGACAGGTGGGAGAATAAGGAAAATATATTATGGAAATTTTATTCTCTGACACACTGTTAAATACTGAGAAATAGGAAGGACAGTGGAAATGAATGCAGTTGCTTTTGGAAATCTATACTATAGTCAGCAAAGCTGGATCTAAAATGCCCCCAAATATATTTGAAGGTACTCTTGGCAGTCATTATTAGAAAAGTTAGAGTGAGAGCCAGGCCTAGAGACAAGAGGTCCTAGGTTCAAACCCGGCCTCAGCCACTTCCCAGCTGTGTGACCCTGGGCAAGCCACTTGACCCCCATTGCCCACCCTTACCAATCTTCCACCTGTGAGACAATACACCGAAGTACAAGGGTTTAAAAAAAAAAAAAAAGTTAGTGAGGCACCAAGAAGGGGTAAATTCATCTAACAATCAATCCAATGTCTCTAAGATCACATTACAATTTAAACAGAAAAACATTCATTTCTGGATTTTTAAACATTTGAACATATCTTTCTAATGGAAAGTAATTTTTGAAACCAAATAAGTAAGTATGCTTGTTAAATTTTAGTACTATGTACTCTTACATCACAATGGTATTAAGTACCAGTCTTCATTGAAAAGAACTGCACTGGGCAGAAAAGGGAAAGGTTCCCTGTTCTCTTCCCACTGGTAGCTGGTAATCTGGACAGACACTGGCACCCACAATTCTGCCTGGCAGTACAAAGAAGTGTGAGAATAGGATGTGAAGAATCTACACATAACTCCCAAAGTAAAAAACTGGCTTTACATACATAACTGAAAATTCTAAGGTTAAACAGATACTTGTGGTTCTATTCCATTCTTGCATAAAAGGAAGAGATAACATCTCTCTCCTACAAAGACTTCTTTCTCCAACCTCTAAGTCAGAGCTCAAATTCAATTGTGTCGGACCCTTTAGCTTGTTTCAAAGGATATTGTCTAGTAGTTCTAACTCACCGGTTTAAATAACCCACTTCTGAATTCAAAGACATACCAAGAAAATAATGTATTTTTAAAAAATATGTTCTAAACTCTAAAATACGATACAAATCATTCCAAATTTTTAGAACGAGACAAAGATTTTCCCATTATCTGATCCATATCTTTTATAATGTTTCCTGTAAATAGAAATAGCCTTAATAAGAAGATTAAGAACAAAGAGATCACAAATAACAAAGTAATTTTCTTTATATATGTTGAAAATGACATTTTAGCTATTTACTGCCTCTACTCAGAAAAGTCTTAAAACACTGGGAAACCTTTCTGATGAGCCTCCTCTGCTACAATTAAACAATGGACCTATCTGGATTCCTTACTCTTTTGAAAATGTAAGAAAACCAACCAATCCCACTCACCTGTTCTGTTCTTCCAGTTTAGCCAGGAGTTCTAAGTCGTCAGGACTCAGTTGTGATGGGGAAGATGGTGAAACAGCTGGTGTGGACAGTGTGGTAGAGGAGGATGTCGTATGTAAAGAAGCAGATGGACTTGCCACCTGGCTGGCCATTTGGCTGACTGTTTGCGAGACTGTGTTCTTCACCCATGTGAGAGTAGAACTCAGCTTTCCTGCAACCTTGTTTGTCGCCACCTGTTGACCAAATATCCATACAGATTTGTACTCACATAGAAATAAGAGTTTGTGTAAAAATTCCCATGCTTTTTTTTTTTTGTTAAACCCTCACCTTCCATCTCAGAATCAATACTGTGTATTGGCTCCAAGGCAGAAGAGCGGTAAGGGTTAGGCAATGGGGGGTGAAGTGACTTGCCCAGGGTCACACAGCTGGGAAGTGTCTGAGGCCAGATTTGAATCTAGAACCTCCTGTCTAGGTCTGGCTCTCAATCCACTGAGCCACCCAGCTGCCCCACCATGTATTTTTTATAACGATATAATCTCTCTAGGAATTTTTCCTCTGCCATCACTGAACCTAGGTATTTTCTTGTTAAAGGTAACATAGGTAGAATGATGTTTTGACAAATGCCTCTAAAATATCTAGCTCTTTTTTCTTAAAAATTAGTTCTAGACATCACATTTTAAGTGAAATAACAAACAAAAAAGGAAAACAACCCTGACTATCAAAACCTGTTAAATAGTGTCTAATTAAAAGAACTGGTAGTGCTTAATTGTGGAAAACATCACACTTCTTAGGGATATAATTGCTAATTTCAAATACCTAAATGCTACCAGAAGACTTATTTTGTAATAACAATAGCTGGCATTTAAAGTACATTTTACAAGGTTTACAAAGCACTTTGCAAATATTATCTCATTTGATCTTCAAAGCAACCTTGGGATGGAGACGCTGTTGTTATCCCTGTTTTACAAATGAGGAAACTGAGGCTGAGAGAAGTTCAGAGATTTGACAGGAGTTACACAGCTAATGAGTGCCTGAAGGTGAGCCCTGAACTCAAGTCTCTCTTACTCCTGTTTTTGTAGTTATAAAAAGTAAAACTTAGACCATTGGGTGTAAAGAAAGATCACTTCTGTTCAACTTAGGAAAGGGTTTTCTAATAAGTAAAACTGTCCAAAGGTGATCTAGGCCACCTCCTCACTAGAAAAGATGAGGTAGAAAATAGACAATTACCTTTCAGAGAAGTGAGATAACATAAAGGACAATCTACATTAGGCAGGCTAGTGGATTCAGGGATCTCAAAAGCTCCTTCCAAAACTTTAAAATCCTATGTCGAAGTCCTAGAATATGGAACCCACTAATCTCAAATTTAAACAAATTCTGTTGGATGGGAAAACTTGCATATCACGTAAGTATTCACAGGTTAGTGGCAACAAAAAATGTTCTTTGGTATCTTTCTATATTTTACATAAATATGTCTATGTTTATATATGTCAACATGAGCTGTGACTTGGATTCTATGTTCAATATTAAAAGGTCTCTATATTCCATATGCAGTGCTCGTGCTATACATGCACCCACCATTAGCTCATCTACTTGGAGCTCTGCACACACCCTGTCCCCCATCTCCAATGAGAGGGTGAGGCACCTGGTTTTTGAGCTTCGGGAAGCCGTACAAGCCACAGCGTTCCTCTCCCTCCCCACTTATCTTACAGTAGGCACAGACTAAAGTGCTTGGGCTGCTTTCAGAGATTAAAATTCCTCCAGAGTGAGCCAGGGGCAAGGACCAAATTATCTACTAAGGAACAGGTTAGATGTCTTTAAACTGGCCACACACACACACGCACACGCACACGCACACGCACACGCACACGCACACGCACGCACCCATGCCCCAGCACTCTCCATTCCTCTCCCTGCCCCTCAAACCCCGACTTACAAAGGTAAATAAAAGTGAGTCAAACAACAAACATTTTTAAAGTGCTTCCTATGTAGCAGAGCCTGCAGGAGGGTCTTTTACTTGTCTTTGCACAGTACTTGATACAGAGCAGGTGCTTAATAAATGTTTATTGGCAGACTTACCAAGTGCAGGGGACATCAAAAAGGGCAAAGACAGTGGCTACCCTCAAGCAGCTTCTCATGGGGGTAACAATACATAAATAAACTGTTCCACAGAGGCCATACATAGAAGAGACAGCGGGGAATCTTAGTGGAGAAGGCTCTAGCAGCTGAGGCAAATGGAAATGGGTGACTTTGGGGGATGATCTGAGCCGAGCTGGGAGAAAAAAAGTTAAGCCTCGTAATGCCATTGCAACACAGATAGCCTTGAATGTGGAAGGCCAATATCTGAGGTCTGTGAGACTTCTAGGGTCAGGGACAAAGGGGAACATCATCTACACCCGTGGAACCACAAAGATTCCAGATGGACAGACAGATGGGCAGGTAGATAGTATAATATATATACAAGTTCTACAGAAAAAATATAGGAATTGATCAGTCTTGCTTTCCCCACCTTGAGGGACGGGGAAAGAACTCAAAGGGCACCAGCAAGCTTACACCAATTATGAAAAAAAGCTCCAGTAGGTAAATTTGCTCATCCCAGGTCTCATGATTTCAATTTTAGTCACTGAGTCATTCAAATTTCTGCACACATTTCAAGTGCACCTAATACTTGCATTTTATATAAACCTAAAAAAAGACCCCTGAGCCCCTTTAACATACTGTACCAAATGACTTCCATTTAACCAAAGTCTGTTTAGTTTGTTACAACTCTGGTCCCTTCAAGCTTGTTAAAAGGTCAGCCTATACATAGCAACAGTTGAAGTCAAGAACAACCGTTTATATAAAACCTTTAGATTCCAGGCTTCTTTTATGAATCTGAAACATTTAGCTGCTTTCCTCTATAAGGCATCTTAACCCCTAAAATTTCCAAAAGGTAAGAAGACTGAATTTCAAATTCCCTTTAGATAGTTTAATGCCTGGTTTTTCCACCAAACCCTTTTCCTATCCCTAACTTCCTTTTCCCACTCCTTCCTCAATTCTCAATGATAGCATGAAGGCATTTCTCTGCTAGCATTTATCCATCCCAAGATGTCTCCCTATCTCAGGGTGATAGTGTATAAAATAAAATATTGAGTAAATTGTAAAAAAAAAAAAGTCATTTTTTTAGTCACAAAAAATCCAATGTAATAATAATCATTAACATTAAGGTAAGAAACTAGGACTTCACACGTGGGCAGACATTGCTTTTTTGTTTGTTTCTAAGGAATGTAGGAAAACACTAGACTTATTTTAAAAAAGCAGCTGCCAAAAAAAGTTTTAAAAAAGGTAAAAAAAAAAAAAGTCAAGCTAAAATCCCCAAGAAGGAATATTGCTGTTATGATTGGTTATTCCCATAGAGAGCACTAAACCACAGCAGGGAACTCTAGCATTCATTTCTTAGCCAGTGTTCCCTCCAAGCAGTGTAAAAAATTTCTGTTACTAGAGGGAAGTCATTGGGTACTAGTGAGCTCCAGCTCCATTTCTTCAACTTTCAAAGTCTACAAGTCTTGATACATCAAGTAGACGTTCCCAGAAGAGCCCTAATAAATATGAACAATACTGCCGGTCCTCTTCCCCACATCAAGTCAACAAACATTTATTAAGCACTTATGTGTGTATAATTGGAAAATCTTGACCCCCTGGAACTGCAGTGCCCACAATTCCTTTCGCCTTTCGTATACCAGTCTGCATACGGTTTGGGTTCACTCTGCCCGGCCCTCTCTCTTCCACGAGAATTGAGTGGTGAACGTCCCTGGGTTCTCTAGCTCCCTAGTTCAATATTAACAAATCTTTGTAAATAGTACACTTTGGAGATCCTGAATATTAATTTTAAAATCTACTTGTGCCAGGCACTGAGCCAAGCAAGAGTCAGCCCCTGCCCTCCAGGAGCCCCCATTCCTAGGGAAGGTTTCAGCTGCCCAGCAGACCCAACGGTCTCCAGGAACTTGAGATACAATGACCAACACACGGGTGCACAGATTTTTTGATCATTTCTAATGATAAAATATCAATTTCTGATAATGAGTCAGCTGACAGGACCAAGAACCTTTTTTAAAAAAATCCTTACATTCTGTCTTAGAATTGATACTAAGTAGCGGTTCCAAGGCTTGGGGAAAAAGTCCAGAAGAACCTTAAGGGCCAGGCTGCAACTGGAGTTAAGGGACCTGCCCAGGGTCATACAACTAAGAAGACTCTAAGGCCAGATTTGAACCCACATCATCTTCAGGCCTGGCTCTCTATCCCGAGCCATCTAGATGTCCCTGGCCAAGGACTTTGGTGACCAAAACTTTCCTTTCTAGGTCTTCCAGACCCATGGCCGCAGCCCCTCAGGGAGCATTTGCCAGGCTTTATAGTCCCCAGTTGATGGCTGCAAGTGCTGGGGTGGACACTCAGCTCCTCCCAAGGCTTTGGGGCCTGTGGGGAGGTGCTGCTGCTGCCTGACCTGCCTGGCCAAGGCTGGCCTGCCTGCCCTGGGGGTGACAGTTGGTTGGCAGTTGGTGCGGATGGCTGGCTCCTTACCCACAGGAGATGCTCCCATGGATGATAGATGTGGAGACTGGACTGAAAGCTGAACTGGTGGTCTGGGGGTGCTGCCATTGTCAGGGCTCCTGTTGACAGTTAGCAGGTGTTTTTGGTGGAGATGAGGAAGGTGGTCCCCTTCTCCATGGTGATTTCCCCCCTCAATGATGGCTATAGGGGCTGAGCAGGTACTTAAAAGACTACATAAATTATAGAGGCATTCTATTATATCAGGCGGCGTGGTGACCTGGATTACCATGAATCACTTCTTCAGACTTTGATCCTCTCTTAGCAGAGGACTGAAAAGAATTTCTGAGCATACAAAGAAGGACTGGACACAGAGGGTTACCATGCCAAGCCTCTATGTGTGCTTTTGTTTTTAGGGGGAAGGGGGGAGAGAGAGAAAGAGAGAGAAGGAAAAGGGAGGGGGGAGAAGGAAAAGAAAATAAAGGGGGAGGGAGAGAAAAGGATGAGGGAAAGGGAAGAAGTAGGGGAGAGGAGAAAGAGAGAGGAAGAGGGGGAGGTCCTTCTGTAGAAAATCTTCTTAAGGAGCTTTAGCTACAAGAGAGGAAAGATGCAGGATGACAGATATCAGAGATAGACAGACCAAATGGGCAGTTTTTGAGAATGGGAGAAACAAGGGTGTTTTTATAGGCAGTAGGGAAGCTGCCAGGTGACAAGGAGCAACTGAAGATTGAGTGAGAGTGTAGAGAAGACAGACAGGGCAATCTCCTGGGAAAGAAAGACTGGAACAGGGTTACATGTATATGTCATTTGTCTTATCAAGGAAAATGGCCACCAATTTATGTGAGTCAGAGAGGAAGGAGGAGATAGTTGCAGAAAGCATCTGAGGGGTTTGAGATGAGGAACAGGGGAAGGGAATTTAGTGGGGAGGAGTGCTGGAAAGGGTCCCAAAATTCAATAAAATATCTGTTCAGGTTAATGAGCTCAGTCAAGGTAACCCCTGTGGGGTTGTAGGAGGCAAAAACAAGTGGACAATTAAGATGGAATGGTTTCTCAGGACACTGGGTGTGGGCAAAGCAAACCTACTCCCAAGTCAGAAGAATTAAAAGTGTAAATAACCCAAAGAACAATGGAAAGACACATGGCAGGCAAAAGGGAATTATAGCATGTTATCAAAATTAACTTATATGTAAGAATGCCCATCCAAAGCTATATTAAAGACATTTATGACCTAAAAAGGGAGTCAGTCATATAACAAAAATTGGGGACAACCATAAAATACTTATTGGATTGGCAGCACATGAGACATCTGGAGACAATGACATCCCCAAGAAAATAGAATAAGCAAAAGGCAGGTAAGATCCTCTCTGGAGGATTTGTGGTGACAAAGTGGAACTGCCATCTTCACCACTGGAGGGAGGCCCCACACAGGTTAAATCATAGCTCCAAAACAAAGAGGTTAACAGGAATAGGCAATTATCAGGGAGGTAAGCACATTGAGTCTACTTCAGCAAACATTATTTTCTGGTTTTAATGAATGGTCAGGGTCATAGAAGAGTTCCATCTTGATCAAACCTCTTCTCAGACCATCATTTAGCAAAAATGAATAGAACTCAAGCTTTGCGCAAAAAACCTGGGGAAAAGAACAGTCAAAATTATTTTCAAAACAGTCAAAATCAAAATTTCTTGAGGCTTTACAGGGGATTTAAAAAATAGCTATTTTATTTTGTTTCAAAGCAAAAAACCCATTTAATCTAATCTGATGAAGATTCCATATAGCTGGAGACCCTGTAGAATTTAAAATATTGTTTTATTCACCGGGTCCAATGACTATCAAACCTGTGTTATACAATAATAACAGGCTTTTCAAGTATTCCTCAATGAGAAATTTTATACCAAATGTACAATACCTGTAATATGGATTTGTAAAAAGTTAAAAAACAACAAGAAATGTGTCATTAGGTTAGGTACAGAATATTTCAAGAAATATCCTTGAAGTTTTGAAGAGGTCTCTGCCCTATCACCTTCCACTTTAAAACTTGATGAATTTTTAAGTTTACTGTTGTGCCTAAATATCCTGTTAGTAATTAACTGATGGTTTTCAAGAGTTAGGATGTCATCCATTAAAAGGAATATATATAGTTTCATCATTATGGAATCCTCTGTTTCAGAACCTGTACTTAACATTTTTCATGATGGGGACAAGCACCTTTGGTGAACAGTCATTTGCCTGTTTGGGTTCACTTGCTTATTAAAAATAGTTATTCTTTCACCTTTCGAAAAATCTTTTAACTTTAATCCAAACATGGGAAACACCTTGTTAGAAAAAAACGACTTTAAAGCAACATTTTCCTCCTCAAAATCAAATACCTCTTTAAAGTGAATTAGTAGTAAAATCCAGTATTTTCTGTACCTTTCTGTCAGCTACATGTGTAAAGCTCTTTGTGACCTGCAGTAAAAAGGTCTTTGCAGGCATTTCAATTTCTACTCAAAAATGTCACCCCTACCCTATTAGACTTATCTCCTATCAGTCCCTTTCAGAAATTGCACATTTCAGACAAACTGTGCTTCTAAAATACACCTTGCACTCTCCCATCTTCTTTACTTGACTGGCTATGCCCTAAACCTCTCAGCCCTCAGCCTGCTGCATCCTTACCCATCCTTTAAAGTTCATTTAATAGAGGAAGCCTTCTAGATCCATGTCTAACATTCTACCCTAGAAGTTGGTAGTGACTTCCTCCACCCCGAGTCTTCTCAGAGTATTTTCTTTTGCAGTTTTCCATATGCACTTATTATCTATACATACACAAAACACAGACTATGGTTACTGATGTTCGGGCCTATTCTCCCATTAAACTGTAAGCTTCATGAGGCCAGTGGTCTTTCTAAACTTTGTATGGCCCCTAGTGGAAGGCAGAGTGCTCTGAACACAAGAGGCATTTCATAGTTTTACTGAATGTTGACATAAATCCTAGAGTCTAATAACTCTGGCAGTAACATTACTTTGAATTTTAACTTACTTCATTTATTCTGTGACCAAATTTAAAAGAAGAAGAGGGGCTTGGGAGGAAAGAGAAGAGAGCTTATGGTCTTTTGATAGTCATCAAATCTCATACTTTCAAAAGGAACATAGTTTACCAGTCAAGTGCCTGAATATGGTCAAGAAATCAGTGCAGATGATATTCTTTGTGTAAGTGAGGGAAGATAAATTGGAAACACATAAGCCCCTCCTAACCTCCTCCCACCCCCATGTAATATGCAGGCATCCCATTCAAGTTTAAAAAAAGATTTCTAAATAGGTGAAATCCAATCCAGTACCCTCTGGAACCTCTTTAGCAATCCCATTTTATCCTAAATTCTTTCAAACATTCAGATATAGGAAGATAATAAAAAGGAAAGAGGAAGAGGCAACAAATGCAAAAGAAATTCTTTAATCCCTACAATAAGTGAAAAATATACATTGACAATTGGGTTGGGGCACTATAGTTTTACATGAGGAAATAAATTATACAAAGAAACAAATTATTTGTCAAAAGTAACTTACATGTACAGATGCTTTAAAATATTATAAAGCACATTCCTCACCTCAAATGACCTACAATAAAGCTAAATGTAAAGACAGAACATATATTTATGAAAAAAACTAAAGAACAGTTCTCTGAATATGTCAACAGGTGCAAATTAATCTTTGCACAATAGAAACATAATTCGGGAATAAGAAATGGGAGGCCAAATGTTTATAGATGATTAAGATGATTATAGATTACTCAGCCCCTAGTACCTAGCATGAATACTTTAGTAAATTGTTAGCAAGTTCTGGAATTAAGTTCTGAAAAACATTACAATAAAATAAAATGACTATATTTTAACAGAAATGAAACAGCAATATGCAGATGTGAGATACCTTTCCATTTAGTTTTGTCCTTTTTAAACAAAATTATTTCATAATATAAAGTCTTACAATTTGATCAACTAGAGTAGCCTAGTCATGAAGGTATCATTAACAAAAGATAACTAGACACTAATCTTAGTTCTACTCCCTAAGGCCAAATAGTGAAAACTCTATAGACAGACTTTATCTAGAAGTCATGTATCTGAAATAAAAACAAAGAATAAACAAAACAGTTCTCAGAGCACTGAAAACAGATGTCAAAGTCCATACACTATTTTTCATACAATTCCAACTTTTGGGTCTACTGCAAATTTATTACATAACTTCAACTGGGCCCTCACTACTACTAGGCAATCCTTTTGTACCTTCCTAATTAACTGACTGTCCTGCTCACCACAGCAGTTCTTCCATACCTATTCATTTCAAATGTCCTATGGCTCCTTTTTCCTTTACCCTTTCAACAATAAACCTTGCCTCATATTTTAGTTTAAAAAAAAAAAAAGATAATTACCAGGAGCTCTCATTTCTATTTGTCATCCTACATAACCCAGATGCCTTCCATCACTCTCTCCTTCACTCTTGTCTTTTCCTTGCCAAAATAAACCTCTCTATATGCAAATGATTGCCTTCTATCTTGTCTTCTCAAAGCAGTTTTCTGTCTTTATCACCTTCTCTTTCTTGTCTTCAATCTCTAAATATATTCAGGTCTCCCTCATTCTCAAAACCACTCCCTTCATCCATTCATCCCAGTTATCATCTTGAAACCCCCTTCTGTGGCTAAACTCCTTGGAAATGAGGTCTACATTTGTCCTTTTCTCACATTCTCTGCAAACTCTCTACAATCTAGATTTAGACCTCATTCAACTGAAATAGTTCTTTCCAAAGTTACTGATACCTTAGTTGCTAAATCCCATGGCCTCATCCTTCTTGGCCTCTCTTCAGTCTTTGACACTGTTGGTCACCCTCTGCTCCCCAATATTAACTTTTCTCTCTCTGTTTTCAGGACATCACTCTTCGTAGTTTTTCCTCCTATCTGCCTCATGGCTCCTTTCCTAGATCATGTCATTCAGACAGGTGTCTCCCAGGGCTCTTTTTTAGGGCCTCTTCTCCTATTATATTTTACTTGGTGATCTGATCAGCTCCCTAGGATTCAATTATCATCTCTATGGTCAATGACTCTCATTTATCCAACCCTAACCTCTCTACCAACCTCCAATGTCACATCTCCAAATGTCATCTCAAGGACGGTTAATAGGGAAGGAAGAAAGGGATACAAGGAGGAAAGGATGGAATGATTATGGTTCACTATATGCCAAGCACTATATACTAGCTAGAAATACTAATCAAAAGTGGAAGCTAGTCCCTGACTTCACAGAGTTTACACTCTAATTGGCTTTGGCAATATATATAGATGGTGAGTGGAAATAGATACACCCTTCCTAGTAGCAATGACAGAATTGATTTGAATGTAGCTTTAGATCTGGAGGGGGATGGGAGCAGGGACAGGACTATAGTACATGTCAGTAGATGAGAATACTGGGGGAGAGAAGTGGGGTGGCTGGTATACTGCCTACAAGTACTGGGCATCCAAAAGAACTAGCCACCAATGGAAAGGAATGGCAGGGGAACATGACAGGAAGAAAATTAGAAAATCATAAGGAACTACACTACTTGATGCCTCAATGTGAAACAATATGGAAGAATGAACACAGAGGCATCCTGCCTGTGCATACACAAGGCTGAAAGGTGGTAGAACTGATGATCCCCAAAAAAAGGAAACCAAGCCACATTCAAAGAGATAGGAAGAGGACCAGCAGTTTATACCCTTTGCTCCTCAAATCACCTGTCTGCTTAAACATGTAAAGCAAAAAAAAAAAAAAAAACCACATATGAGACCATGAAGGTTGAGACAGTCTTTTGCAAAAGACAAATATATACAGAAAAAAGGAACAGAACTCTGGTTATAAATACATTATAAAAGATGAAGTGACTTTGGGCATTACTGTTCCCAAATTGCAGTCTTGCTCTGAGGAAAGGGATGCAATAAGATATGGTTGCTCTGTTCTCTGCCTGCTCATCTTTGTTTTCAACATGTCTGTCTTGGCAAGGGCAGAGATGGGGCAGAGGCTGTATTGGTGACGTGACTCACTCCTTCTAAAAAGCATATCTATTTTGAGTGGGTCCTTAAGTGTCAATGTATCCAAATTTGATTTGGAATGTTTCTCCTTCTCTGGGGCAGTTACTATGGAAGATGCTGATCTCCTTATTGTTTCTAATTCAGCTGATAAATAGCTATGATGATAGTTTAGTTAACTTCTGTTTCCCTGGTGAGAATTCAGAACTCTAATTTTTTTTTAAAGAATGTTAAAAATTGCTTTTACATATAATTGGAAAAAATAAAATTTTAAAGTTTTCACTTGAAAAAATATAAATGGACAGAACAATAAATTGATTAAAGCTGATTGCTATGAAATTATGACTAACACTGATCCCAAACAAAAAACATAAGAAGTAGAAGTACAGAATACCGTAGACAATGTTAATTTTTGAGATGTTTCATTGGGTTTTCCAAACTTTTTTATTTGTTTTTATAAAGGATACACTGAAATAAAAATAAAACATACCAATAAAATATATATATTTTTTAAAAGGGGGGGAACTATTTCCCTATATATAACACAAATGTGCAACATGTAACTGAGACTTGGCTAAGAAAAATGGTCTTTGTGGGGATCTTTCCAGCAGAGGAGGATGTCTCCTTGATAGCTTTTACTCCAAGTCATTGAACAATTAAGACTGAGATACTAGTTAGAAGTTAAAAAGTCAGTACGGTTGTCAAGTTGAGTCAACTAGCATTGACTAAGTGTACAGATATAAAGAAAAGTAAAAAAAAAAAAAACAAACAACAACAACAACAAAAAAAAAAAAAACAGAAAACCTGCCCCTGTCCATAAGAAGCTCGTGGTCAGATGAGGTAAGGGAGAAGATTACATGAAAACAAATATGGATAAATGAGATTAGATAAAGTGAGGATAGTCCCCAAAAAAGGCTCTAAGACTGAAGAAGCCTGGAAAAGGATTCTTATGTTTGTTTGTTTTGTTTTGTTTTGTTTTTTTTTAACCCTTGTACTTCGGTGTATTGTCTCATAGGTGGAAGAGTGGTAAGGGTGGGCAATGGGGGTCAAGTGACTTGCCCAGGGTCACACAGCTGGGAAGTGGCTGAGGCCGGGTTTGAACCTAGGACCTCCTGTCTCTAGGCCTGACTCTGGAAAAGGATTCTTATGAAAAGTAAGACTTAACTGAAACTTGAAGGAAGCCGGAGAAGGTAGGAGGCACATTCCAAGACTGGAAGTCTAGAGCGAAAAAGTTCAGTCAGGAAGTGGCTAGTGGCAAAGGATCAGAATATATGGAGGACAGATGCCTGGAAAGGCAGGGACAGATCTATAGGACTTCAAAGCCAAAAAGCAGACTTCCTCTCTGGTTTAGGTATATCTGACTCACTTCAGAGGGGGCTTCCCAGGTCTGCTTAGCAGGTAAGCAGGAGGCGATTAATCAATGATCATTCCTTACTGCCTCCCCCCTTTCTCTTTTCCATCACAACCCCAAAACTGCTCAATCCTAGAAGATTGCTTCAGGTTTAGAACTCACAAACTCATACCTTAGAAGCACCTTCTGCCCCAGGGGCTCTGTCTTTTGGAGGATAGAAAACTCACAGACTCCATTTAAGAAAAGCACTCAAACCAGCATCTCTTCATTTCCCTCTCCTCTGGACTTCTCCCAAGGGATAAATGTTCATTGACTGAATGACAGTCTAATAGAAAGCCACTAGAGTTTATACAACAGAAGGATGATATGGTCATATCTCCACTTCAGAAAGATTAATGTAAAATGTTAGATGAACTTTCAGATGAAATCAATGTACTAATAGTAGTAATAATAATAGCTGCTCATAGTTATATGGTACCTACTGTGTGCCAGACAAATGTGATAAGCATTTTATAATTATTTTCTCATTTGATATTCACAACAACCCTAGGAAGTAGGTGCAATTATATCCCCATTTTACAGATAAAAAAATTGAGGTAAATAGAAATTAAGTGACTTGCCCAGGGCCACACAGGTAGAAAGTATATGATGCCGAATTTGAACTCAGATCTTCTTGACTCCAGGACTAGTGCTCTATTCACTTTGCCACCTTAATTTTATTGAACTGGTTTACCTTATTACAATAGACCTTTCATAAAGTGAGAGTAATCTGTAAATAAAACACATCAATAAAACTTGAAGGAAAAAAAAGATTGAGTTCACAGCTGAGTGGAGGATGGCTTGAAGTGGGAAAAGACTTGAAGCAGTCAGACCCCACCTCCCCCAGCAAGCTAGTGCAATAGTCCGTGTGTGAGGTGATGAGAATCTACACCAGAGTGGTCACAATGTCAGAGGAGAGATAGGGATGTTTTGGAGAGGTGCTTAAAAAGGTAGAAATAAAAAGCAGGATATGGATGGAAGGTAAAAGGGTGAGGAGTTGAGGATGCTACAGAGGTTATGAGCCTGGAGGACTAGAAGGATGGAGATACCCTCAAATGGTAGTAAAGAAGGTGAGGCTGAAGGAGGAAGAGAATATGAATTTAAGTTTTGGAGGTGCTGAGTCTAAGATATCTATGGGACACTCAGTTCAAGACATCTAATGGGTGGTAGGAGACAGGTAATACTGGATGTCAAGAGAGAAGTTCAGGCTGGACAAACAGATTTAAGAGACTATATTAATGTAAAAGGGATCTATGCATCTGCATAGAGATGATAACTGAAACCATGAGGGCTGATGAGATCACCAAGTGAAATAATTTAGAGAGAGATGAGGACCCATGACAGAAGTGTCTCTTGATACCTTTTTCACCCAGGCCATTCAGTAATGGACCAGCCAGGGTAGGGGCTGGAGTAGAGAATGAAGGTAAGCTACTAAAAGATATTTACAGTCTATTTAGAAGTATTTCACTTCTGCTGCCTGATAAGAGAATCCTCTAAATGCATACACAAAACAAGAGTTACAAAAGAAAAAAAGCACAGAAAAGAATATTTTTATTTCCAAAACATGACTGCCCCATCCTCAAAAGGCTTTAGTTGAAATAAAAATAAATAATAGTTTTGATTCACAAGATGAATATTGTCCACAACAGAATACTTCAATGAGAAATTCACTAAAATCAATCAAACCTGAGTAACTGAGAGGGCAATGATAGTCTAGGACAGTGATGGTGAACTTTTTAGAGACCAAGTGCCCAAACTACAACCCTCACACTACATGTGAGCCCCCTGCCTTACCCTAGACAGAGGAGGGAGGAAGCACTCCCATTAGGCTGCTGGGCAGAGGGGCAGGTGATAGAAGAAATGTCCTCAGGCACGTGTGGAGAGGTGGAAGGGAGCAGCCCCCTCCGGCAAGCATGTCATAGGTTCGCCAACATGGGTCTAGGAAAATAAATGTGTCTACCTCTTTATGGTGGAGACATGAAACTGCTAGGGCAGAATGTTAGAGGTTGTTGGATACTATCACTGTAGCCAAGGTTTTTGCTTCTATGTTTTTGTTATATAAGAGAGAGTTAAATCAGGAAGGAGCATGTTTTCAGAAATGGATTTGATGTAAAAACAAAAGGCACCATATCACACAGGCAGAGTGTAGGAATTAGTTCTGAGAATCCGGATTACCAGAAAGCAGAGTCATTGATTGCTCTTCAAACTAAATCTCATTAAGAAAAGGGATAAAAGTAATATAGATCAATCAGAAGGCATTTTTATCTACAACTATATATTATATGTGTAATATACATAGTGTGATTATGTATATTTCTAAGTAGTAATTAAACAAAATTCAGAAAACCAAAAGTTTCTTTTAAAGACCAAAACAAAGCAACAATTAAGCTTGAGAAGATAAGTTTAGCAAGAAGTTTAAGAGTTACAAACACATAAGTTCTCTTTACTTCAGAGCCAAGGCTGCGACTATGAAACTGAAGAATCAGACCCAAGGACAACACATAGTAAACAGCTTTGATTCTAGGACTATTTTTTTCTATCTTTTCAGAAAAGGTGCAGCAGGTTAACACATTAATTAACATGTTTTGTTTTATTTTATTTTTATTTTGTTAAATATTTCCCAATTACATTTAATCTGGCTTGAGTAGCAGGGCTGCAGGTGACATATGGCCTGCGGGTTGCATGTCTGACACCTCTGATCTAGTCCAATGTCCTCATTTTACAGGGGAGGAAACTAAAACTCAGTGAGAAGATGTGGCCTGTCCAAGGTATCATAGGTGGCAGCAGTAAGTGGCAAGGTAAGGACTTTTGTTCAGGTCCATTTCCCAAACCTACCACAGTTGCCTGCCTTTTTTTATCCCACACTACCTCTGTCTCCATTGATGTGCTGGAGTTGGCCCTCTCCCCATCTCTAACACTGGGATTAGCTTCTCTCATTTCCTCCCTGCCCTCATCCAGTTAATCATCTACCAAGACCCATCAATTCTACATCTCCCAACATCTTAGGTATACATCCCCTCCCTGCTATTCCTAATGCATGAATCTTAGTACAAGACTTTATTCCTTCTCATTTGACAATACTACATTTTCAGGAACAATAATCTGCTACCTCCATCTTGGAATTTAAAGCCCTTTATATTCTAGCTTCACCTATCTTTTCAGCATTCTCACACTAATCCTCTTGACCCTTTACATTCCAAAGAAATTGCTCAAGGTCACACAGTTAGTAAATATCTGAGGTAAGTTACATCTGAACTCAGGTCTTCCTAATGCTAGGCCCAGCACTCTCTCCACTGTGCCACCTAACTGCCTCTATTTCCCAATCTTGTTTTGCCTTCTCTGAATTTGTTCCTGCTATCTCCTAAAGCTAGAATGGACCCTATAACCCATTTTATCTTGCTGAAATCCTTCCTATCCTTCAAGGTCAAGCTCAGGCAATCACCTTTTCCATGACTTCTTTCTTTCTAGGATCCTCTCCCAGGCACTTACATTCCAATTACCATGGGGAAATCTCCCCAACTAAGCCATAAGTTGTTGAGAACTGGAAAAGTACCTCATTTCATCTTGGCATCCTCCTCAAAATATGGCACGGTGCCCCATAAAAAAGGAGACATAATGTAATATTTAAACCTTATTCTCAGTGTAATTAACCCTGAAAAGGAAGAGTAGCTATGTCCATTGGGATATAAAACTCTATCTAACCCTACTGAGAAAGTCAGAAGGGATAAACCAAGGGGAACAGGGGAGTGGGGAGGTCAAAAAAAGGGAGGGAAGAAGAAGGGGGAGGAAATTCATTAGGCCTTAAAAATAAAAAAGAGGGGAATAATAAGGGAGGGGGGTAGAAAGGGAAGTAAATCAAGGGAGGAGACAAGGGTTACTGGCTTAAAGCAAACCACTGGTTTAAAAGGAAATAGTGGGGGGCAGCTGGGTAGCTCAGTGGATTGAGAGCCAGGCCTAGAGACAGGAGGTCCTAGGTTCAAATCCGGCCTCAGACACTTCCCAGCTGTGTGACCCTGGGCAAGTCACTTGACCCCCATTGCCTACCCTTACCAATCTTCCACCTATAAGTCAATACACAGAAGTTAAGGGTTTAAAATTTAAAAAAAAAAAAAAAAAAAAAAAGGAAATGGTGTAAGGAGAAGGAGTAGAACTAGGAGAAGATACCAAAATGTCAGCGAATACACAACTCATAATTATAACTCTGAATGTGAATGGGATGAACTTGCCCATAAAACAGAAGCAAATAGCAGAGTGGATTAGAAACCAAAATCCTACCATATGTTGTCTACAAGAAACACATATGAGGCGGGTGGACATACACAAGTTTAAGGTAAAGAGCTTTACCAAAATCTTTTGGGCTTCAAATGAGAAAAAAAAAGGCTGGAGTGGCAATCATGATTTCTGACAAAGCCAAAGTAAAAATAGATATGATTAAAAAAGACAGGGAGGTATTCACAGAAACTTCCGGGTTAAGATGGCGGCAGAGTAAAAAGCAGCTCTTAACCTCTCCTGACCGAAACACACAAAACTCCTCAAGGGGACATAAAAGTAAGTCCAGACGAACGGAGGAACCCCACAACAGGGCACAGCGTGGAAGGTACGTGGAATCGAGACAGTTCCAGGCTAAAAAGGGCTCTCAATCACTCAATCGCGAGCTGAGCAACCGCCCCACCCCCACCCCCTCCACACTCACCTATAGCTCCGAACCCAGCTAAAAAGAAATAGAGCAAGTTTGGGGCACCCATCAAGTCATTGGCAGCTCCGGGACCTGTTCCTGAGAGCAGCAAGACTTAGGACCCCATTAAGTCAAGAACGCACACGAAATCTGAGCGCGCGGGAGCAGAGAGTGGACGCTGGGCGCGCGCCCGCTAAGCAGAGGCGTGGGTGGAGGTAAACACAGCCAGGAACTAAAGCCTAAGTGGGGAACCAGTGCAGACGGGTATACGACTGTGGAAGTAGCTCCCTGAGACTGGTAAAGGAGCCTCCTGCAGAGGATCAAGCAAGGGAATCCACCAGGGGGCTTGACCTTGGAAAAAACTAGAACTCAGACCTCAGGAGCCAATAGATCTCAGACAGACACTGAGAGCAAGGATAAACCTGAGAAGCTGCTGGGCTAATGATGGCTAACCAGTTACAGGAAATTCAGAAGAGAAAGAATAATAACAAAAAAAAGAAGTCTTTAACA
>NC_058133.1:35785728-35813466 GCF_016433145.1 Gracilinanus agilis | reverse complement strand
AAAAAAAAAAAGACAGGGAAAGTAATTACATCTTGATAAAAGGCAGTATAGACAATGAGGAAATAACAGTGCTCAACAAGTATGCACCAAATGGCATAGCATCCAAATTCATAAGGAGAAACTGGTAGAGCTCAAGAAGGAAATAGATAGTAAAATCATACTAGTAGGAGATCTAAAATATTCCTCTTTCAGATCTAGATAAATCAAACCAAAAAATAAATAAGAAAGAGGTAATAGAGGTGAATGAAGTCCTAGAAAAATTAGATTTAATAGATATGTGGAGAAAAATAAATAGGGACAAAAAGGAATACACCTTCTTTTCAGCTGTACATGGTACATTCACAAAGATTGACCATGTAATAGGGCATAGAAACATTGCAAACAAATGCAAAAGAGCAGAAATAATAAATGTAACCTTCTCAGATCATAATGCAATAAAAATAATAATTAGTAAGGGCACCTGGACAGGCAAATCAAAAACTAATTGGAAATTAAATAATATGATTCTCCAAAACCAGCTAGTCAAAGAAGAAATCATAGAAACAATCAATAATTTCATTAAAGAGAATGACAATGATGAGACATCCTACGAAACTCTGTGGGATGCAGCCAAGGCAGTACTCAGGAAGAAATTTATATCCTTGAGTGCATATATTAACAAATTAGGAAGGGCAGAGATTAATGAATTGGGCATGAAACTTAAAAAATTAGAAAGCGAGCAAATTAAAAATACCCAGATGAAAACTAAATTAGAAATACTAAAAATCAAGGCAGAAATTAATAAAATCAAAAGTAAAAGAACTATTGAATTAATAAATGAGACTAGAAGCTGATAAAAACAGATAAAATAGACAAAGTACTGGTCAATCTAATAAAAAAAGGAAAGAAGAAAACCATATTGACAGTAGCAAAGATGAAAAGGGAGACCTCACCTCCAATGAAGGGGAAATTTTAAGGCAATCATTAAAAATTATTTTGCCCAATTATATGGCAATAAATATAGCAATCTAGGAGATATGGATGAATATTTACAAAAATATAAATTGCCTAGATTGACAGCAGAAGAAATAGAATACATAAATAATCCCATATCAGAAAAAGAAATTGAACAAGCCATCAAAGAACTCCCTAAGAAAAAATCGCCAGGGCCTGATGGATTCACAAATGAATTCTATCAGACATTCAAAGAGCAACTAATCCTAATACTATACAAATTATTTGATATGATAAGCAAAGAAGGAGTCCTACCAAATTCCTTTTATGACTCAAATATGGTACTGATTCCAAAGCCAGGGAGATCAAAAACAGAGAAAGAAAACTACAGACCAATCTCCCTAATGAACATAGATGCAAAAATCTTAAATAGAATACTAGCAAAGAGACTCCAGCAAGTGATCAAGAGGATCATCCACCATGATCAGGTGAGATTTATACCAGGAATGCAAGGTTGGTTCAACATTAGGAAAATCATCCACATAATTGACCATATCAACAATCTAACAAACAAAAATCACATGATTATCTCAATAGATGCTGAAAAAGCCTTTGAAAAAATACAGCACCCATTCCTATTGAAAACACTGGAAAGTATAGTAATAGAAAGACCTTTCCTAAAAAATAATAAACAATATATACCTAAAACCATCAACAAGCATCATCTGCAATGGGGATAAATTAGAAGCCTTCCCAATAAGATCAGGAGTGAAACAAGGATGCCCACTATCACCTCTATTATTCAAAATTGTACTAGAAACACTAGCAGTAGCAATTAGAGAAGAAGAAGAAATTGAAGGTATCAAAATAGGCAAAGAGGAGACTAAGCTATCACTCTTTGCAGATGATATTATGGTCTACTTAAAAAATCTTAAAGAATCAAGCTCGTAGAAATAATCAACAACTTTAGCAAAGTTGCAGGATACAAAATAAATGCACATAAATCATCAGCATTTCTATATATTTCCAACACATCACAGCAGCAAGAGGTAGAAAGAGAAACACCATTTAAAATCACCCTAGATAATATAAAATACTTAGGAATCTATCTACCAAAACAAACACAGGAATTATACGAAAAAAACTACAAAACACTTTCCAAACAATTAAAACTTGATCTAAACAATTGGAAAAACATTAATTGCTCATGGTTAGGACGAGCTAACATAATAAAAATGACCATTCTACCCAAATTAATTTACCTATTTAGCGCCATACCTATCAAACTATCAGAAAACTTTTTCACTGAATTAGGAAAAACTATAACAAAGTTCATTTGGAATAACAAAAGATCAAGAATATCAAGGGAAATAATGAAAAAAAATATGAAGGAAGGTGGCCTAGCAGTACCAGATATTAAACTGTACTATAAAGCAGCAGTCATCAAATGGTATGGTACTGGCTAAGAGACAGAAGGGAGGATCAGTGGAATAGACTTGGGGTAAGTGACGTCAGCAAGACAGTCATTGATAAACCCAAAGAGCCCAACTTTTGGGACAAAAATCCACTATTGAACAAAAACTGCTGGGAAATTTGGAAAACAATATGGGAGAGATTAGGTTTAGATCAACATCTCACACCCTACACCAAGATAAATTCAGAATGGGTAAATGACTTGAATATAAAGAGGGAAACTATAAATAAGTTAAGTGAACACAGAATAGTTTACTTGTCAGATCTCTGGGAAAGGAAAGATTTTAAAACCAAGCAAGAGTTAGAGAAAATTACAAAATGTAAAATAAATTATTTTGATTATATAAAACTAAAAAGCTTTTGTACAAACCAAAACAATGCAGCCAAGATCAGAAGGGAAACAACAAATTGGGAAAAAAATCTTTATAACAAAAAACTCTGACAGGGGTCTAATCACTCAATATACAAGGAGTTAAATCAATTGTATAAAAAATCAAGCCATTCCCCAATTGATAAATGGGCAAGAGAAATGAATAGGCAATTTTCAGATAAAGAAATCAAAACTATCAATAAACACCTGAGAAAGTGTTCTAAATCTTTAATAATTAGAGAAATGCAAATCAAAACAACTCTGAGGTATCACCTCACACCTCACAGATTGGCTAAAATGAAAGAAGGGGAGAGTAATGAATGTTGGAGGGGATGTGGCCAAATTGGAACATTAATGCATTGCTGGTGGAGTTGTGAACTGATCCAACCATTCTGGCTGGCAGTTTGGAACTATGCTCAAAAGGCTATAAAAGAATGCCTGCCCTTTGATCCAGCCTTACCATTGTTGGGTTTGTACCCCAAAGAGATCATAGATAAACAGACTTGCACAAAAATATTTATAGCCGCGCTTTTTGTGCTGGCAAAAAACTGGAAAAGGACGACATGCCCTTCAATTGGGGAATGGCTGAACAAATTGTGGTATATGCTGGTGATGGAATACTATTATGCTCAAAGGAATAATAAACTGGAGGAATTCCATGTGAACTGGAAAGACCTCCAGGAATTGATGCAGAGGAAAAGGAGCAGAGTCAGAAGAACATTGTACACAGAGACCAATACACTGTGGTAAAATAGAATGTAATGGACTTCTGTACTGGCAGCAATGCAATGACCCAGGACAATTCTGAGGGATTTATGGTAAAGATGCTGCCCACATTCAGAGGAAGAACTGCAGGAGAGGAAACACAGAAGAAAAGCAACTACTTGAACACATGGGTTGATGCAGACATGATTGGGGATGTAGACTTGAAACTACCACACCAATGCAACTATCAACAATTAGGAAATAGGTCTTGTTCAATGACACATGTTAAAACCAGTAGCAATGCATATCAACCATGGGGGGGGGGGGTCGGGGAGAGAAGGGGAAAGTAAGAGCATAAATCATGTAACCATGTTAACTTTTCTAAAAAATAAATATTAATAAATGTTAAAAAAAAGGAGACAATCATTTTTTATATTGTCTGACTTAACAACAAGGAGTTCTTATCTCTGAGGATACTGGTATCTGGAAACCTTCTCCAAAGAAGGGCTGTATGTCATATATAGCCAAGATTACTTAGGATCAGTAGGAAAAACTCCCTAGAATAAGCATTACATCATCTCTAGCCTCAATCCTTTAACCTTTCAGAAAGCAATGCATCAATTTCCCAGACCTCCCTATATAAAGGACTTCCTGAAAAAATTTTTTTTGAAGTGAGAAAAACTAACCAGGACTCAGGTGATAAATTTAACACTTTAGAAAAATTCTTTATATAACAAGATTCCATTCTATTTACATTATATATAAGCAATGTTACAAATGTATTCTGCAAAATGGTAACCAAGAGTTAGGGTAGACATTCTCAAACAGAGTAGTAACAAGGGGAAAATGTCTTTCAAATTTTCATTCAAACAATTGCTAAGATTCCAATTTTTCTATGACTACTGAGAACAGCTGGATTGAGCTTAGGCAGGAAAAGTCATTTGAGGATAAGGAGAGGGGAGACAGAAAGGTCAGAAACAGAAGCAGAATTACTGAACCACGGGAGGAATAAATTTAAGAGGTAAAAGAGATAGCTGAGGAGTAGTAGGCAGCACAAAAAGCTTTCAGGCAACAAAAAGGATCACAGAAAAAGAGAATTCAATTGAATACACATTTTTAAAGGGCATAAATTATATGTCAAACATATTTATAAATGCTAGGGAATATAGCATGAAGAAACAGAATAAGCACTGAATTTGGAGTTGAAGGAAATGGATTCTAATATCAGCTCTGTTCCTACTCCCTGAGTAACTTTGAAAAAATCATTTACCTTCTGTGGGCTTCAGTTTTCTGAGTGAAGAGTTAGAATCAGATGGCCTCTGCTTTTTCTTCCAACTCTAAATCCAAGATTATGCTCTAACCAATGGTATACAGGGTACAGTGTCTACCCTCAAGGAACCTGCAACCTGGGACAACTAGGTGGCTCAGTAGATAGAAAGATAGGTCTGGAGTCAAAAAGACCCGAGTTCAAATCTGGCCTCAGACCCTTCCTAGCTGTGTGACCCTAGACAAGTCACTTAATCCCCATTGCCTAGCCTTTACTGCTCTTTTGCCTTAGAACCAATACATAGTATCGAGCCTAAGATAGAAGTTAAAGGTTTAAAAATTAAAAAAGGAAACCTGCAGCCACACAGAGGAAGTATAATCACATCTGATATAATGCCATTCCATCTATTACTATTTCACAGTTAACATTTCTAAACTTAAAGAATTTCTACTGTCAGCATCACAAACCACTGTTATCAAATCATTGAGGTAAAAATCAATTTCTAGAAATTAGCACTAATAGTGGCATTAAAGCTAACTTCCTATTTACGTTGTTTGCCTAATGCTGTCTTCTTATAGTTGATTAATGAACTAGATGTGATATCTATAGATAAAAATACCAGGATACAAAATAGAACAGAATAAGACTTTCAGGGCCAGAAGGGTCCTTATGGGACATCCAGTCCAACCCCTTCATTTTATAGATAAGAAAATTGAAGCCATTAAGTGACTTGCCTAGATTAATAAATTTTAATGTTTACCTATAAGCAACAGAAAAATACTTAAGAATAAGATGATATCATCAAACTGAAATGAGGAAAAAGGCAAATTTGGCAATTATGATGAGGATAAATAACAGGGGACAGAAAGGTCAAGGAAGAAAAATTAGGATTTGTTCTAAAGTCTTAAATCTATCCTAAAGTTATAGCTGTAAGGATGGTGAACTTAAGCTATGTCAAAGCACCCTTTCAAAGAGAAGGATCATTTAAAATAACTTTCTTAGAATAAACTTTTTTAAAAATTCTATTTGTAGGATTCTCCACACCCCCCCCCTCCCGATTTGAAGCCAAAGAGATTTACTTCTCAAACTCCATTATATTGGTTTGGGTTGTTGCTTTTTTATTACATTTTATTACATTACATTAATTTATAAAATAAAACATAACAGAAAGCTATCCTCTGTAATTGTATAAGGAAGAAACAGAAGTAGAGTCCTGAAGATTTCCTATGGCCTTCTCTCATTAGTCCATTAACCCAGTGAACTTTGATACTAGTAAGCCTTCACTCTGGAAAGCAAAAGCAGCCTGGCCACAGAGGGAGGGTAAGATGAGGCCGGGGGAGAAGCATGCCTGCTGACCTCTTCTCTCCAACAGGGCAGAGAGGAAGCCATCCACAGCCTCTTGTTGTTTCCCATAAGAGCGTAGAGAAGACACCAGACTGACGCTGTGTAGAGATGAATGAAATGCAGATGGCCCGCAGACTGTCTCTCACAACGTGGCCGGTCTGGCTTTTCCTGGTCACATATTTTCTGAGGGCATCTTTATACCCTCTGCCCTGTGCTGCTGCTCATTTATAATGTGACACCCTCCAGGGGGTCGCCAACTCCAAATCTCAGGAGACTACGGACGGGATGTTCAAATATGGGTCTTTGTGTTCGAGGATCACTTGGGGGGGCAGTAAAAGAATGGTTCCATTTCCCAAAGGAAAATTCTCCTCTTCTCCATTCAAATCTGAGTCGGGCTAATTAACTGTTTGCAGAGCACACGACAAGGGCTCTAAGCTGTCCCCCTGCTTTCAAGTCGCAGTCTGCAGGACAAGCCCATTCCATGGCCTTGGCTTTTCCAGTGTAGATTGTTGGCCAAACACAAGTGATGACGGCTCTCATTTAAGAGGCTCTGAACATCTAAGACTTGCTGCAGTCAACAGCCACACCCCAGGAAGAACTTGTCTCGTACAGGAAATCCTACTTGCATTTGGAATTTGCACTCTATCTCCACATGAAAAAAAAATAATAGCTAAAAAATAGATAACATTTATGTTGTGCTTACTCTGTGCCCAGCACTATGTTAAGTATCTAACTATTACCTCATTGGATCCTCAAAACAACCCTGAGAGGTAGGTGCTATTATTATCCACATTTTACAGATGAGGAAACTGAGGCCGACAGAGGTTAAGTGGCTTTCCCAGAGTTAAACCACTAACAATGTCTAGGCTAGATTTGGACTCCCAGTCCACCCTGACTCCAGCCTCATCGCTCTAGCCACACAGCTGCCACTTTGATCAAACACCTTTGAAAAGCATATTTCCCTATTTTATTCCTGACTTCATACTAATTGAGGATAAAAGAATTCTGTTAGGGTTTTTTTGTTTTGATTTTGTTTTTGTTGTTCCTTACCTTCTTTTTTAGAATTGATACTATGTATCAATTCTAAGGCAATTGGGGTTAAGTGACTTGTCCAGGGTCACACAGCTAGGAAGTATCTGAGGTCAAATTTGAACCCAGGACCTTCTGTCTGGCTATCTACTGAACCATCTCACTGTCCCAAAGTATTCTGGAGTTACATAAGATTATATATTAGATATGTATAGCCCAGTGAAATAGCTTGTCAACTCCAGGAGGAGGGAAGGAAGAGAGGAGGGAAATAACAAGAATCATGTAACCATGGAAAAAGTTTAAAAATAAAATTAAAAAAAAAGGTTAGATATTACAGTGAAAAAACCATGGAAATGGATTTAGTTCAATATTTTCATTTATATTGATAAAGAAATCAAATCTCAAAAAGGTTAAAGGATTATGTCAGATGGCAACATCAACATTTAAATTCTGGCCCTCTAATAATAAGGATACAGGACTAGATGGTCTCTGAGTCCCTTCAGCTCTAAATACATTATAATCCTCTTTCCATCGCCCCAGGCCATCATCTTGCAAAGCACCCTGTGAGGCGTTTTTGTGTTTTAAATTCTTAGCACTTCTTAATCAGTAGCATGACCATACAGATGCAATCATCTACAGAATATGATTTTTAAAACCCTGTGTTATCTTTTTCACAATCTGCATCAAAGATGCCCTCAATGAGCAGATGTAGTATCTCCACAAAAATGTTAGTAACAATGTTGTTAGACTCCAAAAATGGCAGCTCTATCACCCCTGATTTAACAAAAAATCTTTATGGGTCTTTTCTGTTTTTTATTTTTGTCCTCTTTTCCATTTTTAAAGTTAAGAGTCCTCAGGATAAACTTTTTTCCCCTTATCAAGTTTTCTTTAGACTTGTTCTTCTCATCCACTGCTTTTCATTCTTGTGAAAACTCTTTTTCCAACATTCTTTTCTACAAAATTTTGCAAAAAAAATTCTAAACTACTTGTCCCCTCGGCTCCCACACTTCTCGAGTATTTGCTAAGCAAACAGTTTCTTGGTTCTTTGGGTCTTCTTGCCTTAGAAAGTGATTTATATCAGAGCAGCAAGGTGTCACAGTGGATAGAACTCCAGGCCTAGAGTCAGGAGGACCTGGACTCAAATCTGGCCTCAGAATCTTCCTAGCTGTGTGACCCTGCACAAGTCACTTAACCCTGTTTGCTTAGTCCTGCCTTTCTGTCTTCAGAGTTTTATTGAGACCGAAAGTAAGGGTTTAAAAAAAGAAAAAAGAAAGTGATTTACATCACTTTAACATCTTTAAACATCTTTAGAAAATGGCTAGAATCTGTGATGCCCATTTTTCAATCTTTACCATATTTATTTACTAAACTGATAGTGTCTTTTGGTTTCATTAATAAAGAGAACCTAAGACTGACACAATCCAATTCTTCAAAAAGCAGGTTCACTCACAGCATTAGACAAGGATGTCACCATTTAATGTACCAACAACCTAATTTAATGTTCAAAGACTCACAAAACTTGGTTATTCCTAGGCCTATGTTCCCCTGGGATTGCCTTCAAGAACTCAGAGTCACCTCTCGGTGACTTCCTAAGAAATCATTTTATTTTATTTTTTTTTTATTTTTATTTTTTTAATTTTAAACCCTTAACTTCTGTGCATTGACTTATAGGTGGAAGAGTAGTAAGGGTAGGCAATGGGGGTCAAGTGACTTGCCCAGGGCCACACAGCTGGGAAGTGGCTGAGGCCGGCTTTGAACCTAGGACCTCCTGTCTCTAGGCCTGGCTCTCAATCCACTGAGCTACCCAGCTGCCCCCAACTAAGAAATCATTTTAATATAAACTATATCTTAATATGTTCAGATTTAAATTTAATCTGTAACACCAAAATTCTTCTAATACCAAAATGCAGTAATCAAAAGGTTCTATTTAAATATATTAACACCGTGTCTTTTAAAATGCACACCTGCCATCCAATTAACAACAAATCTAATTAAGGCTATCTTAAATTGTTCTGTGAACTAATCTGAATCAAAACTACAGCAGATGTGAAGGGGGAAAAAAGTGCTGAGGGGGTGGAAGATTCCAAAACAAAAGAGCATTTGGGGGATTGGTATCCAAGGAAAATAATGCAATAGACTCATATATGCTAATGCGATCATGTAATATCACCTATATTTCAAGGTTTGAAAGGACTCTTACTCTGGACTCCTTTTAAAATTGTACAGGAGCTTAACCAAAGACCTATACTTTCCCAATGTCAAGTGCCTTCTTTATTGCTGATCATGCCCTCAAAATGGTCATTTCCATGGAATGAAAGTCATGCCAAAGAGTGTTCTAAAACAATATGAAGGAAATGTTAGAGAAGTGCAGGAAGATTTATAGACTGAAATTCAACTGAAGTGAGAACCAGAAAAAAAGATATAATGGGGGGGGGGGGCAGCTGGGTAGCTCAGTGGATTGAGAGCCAGGCCTAGAGACAGGAGGTCCTAGGTTCAAATGCGGCCTCAGACACTTCCTAGCTGTGTGACCCTGGGCAAGTCACTTGACCCCCATTGCCCACCCTTACCACTCTTCCACCTATAAGTCAATACACAGAAGTTAAGGGTTTAAAATTAAAAAAAAAAATAAAAAAATAAAAAATAAATAAAAAAAAGATATAATGGACAACAATGTGAAAGGCAAAAACAAAAAAAGCCAAACCTGAAAGCTGTGGGATAACCATGGCTGAGGTAGGCCCTTAGAAAAGAGTTTGGAAAATGCACTTGCCTCCCTTCTTTGCATAAATGGCTGGGAACAAGAGGGGGGATACTGTCTGGTCAGAGGCTACTGATATGTTGGTGGGCTTTGCTGACCTAACTTCCTCCTTCTTTTGAGGGGGGGATGATATATGGACAGGACAGAGATCTTCAGAAATGCAGGTTTGATGACAGACAGACCACAACTACTAGGATAAGTCACTATATGACAAAAAACAGTTAAGGAAATTGTACAAAAATTCAATTCAGAAAAGGCTCGACAATTTACAGCCTCTTACAAGGTAAGCTCCAAATGTATACCTGACCAGATACGAAAGGTCCCTTCATAAACAAATCAGAAAAAGATGAAAAGCATCACCTGTCAGATCTATGAATAGGGAAAGAGTTCATGACCAAGCAAGGGATACAAAGGGTCAGAGAATACAAAATTCTTGATAACATAAAATTAAGACATTTTTGCACAAATCCAAAATACTCAAATTAAAAGGGGAAAACCTTTGCAGCAAGTTTTCTCTGATAAAAGTCTCATTTCTAAGATACACAAGGAATGTATTCAAATGAGTCATTCATCAATTGATAAATGGTACAAAGATATGAACAGGCAGTTCTCAGAACACTAGCCATATTTTTAAATGCTCCAAATCACTAATAGAGAAATGCAAATTAAGGCATTCAGAGGTTCCACCTCACACCTATCAGTGCACCAAAGATGACACAAAAGGATGAGACAAATGTTGGAGGCACACACTACTGGGGGAGCTGTGGATGGATTCTGACCATTCTGGAAAGCAATTTGGAAACATACACAAAGTTACTAATCTGTATGTGCCCTTCGACCCAGTTGACCCATCACTAGAAACCTAAACCCATAAGAGATCAAAGCAAAAGGAAAAAAAATCTTCAAGGTACAAAAATTTTTATAGCAGCCATTTCTGTGGTGAAAATACATAAATAAATAAATGAAATGAAATGAACAAAACTAAGGGATGCTCATCAATTAGGGAAGAGTGGATTAAACTGATATAGGAATCCAAGGAAATGCTACTGTGCTTGAGAATGGAGAAAAAGATGGTTTCAAAAAAACCTGGGAAGATTTGTGTGAACTGATGCTGAGTGTAGTGAGGAAAACCACAAGAATAACTTAGAAAGACTTAAGAATTCTAATTAGTTAAATGATGGGCCTTATTCCAGAGGACTAACTGATGAAAAGAAGAATGACCCCAACTGCATGAGAGGAAAATGAAGGACTAACAAGCAGATCTAGAAATACATTTCTGGACTCAACAAATAATGGAAATTTGTTTTGACTGTCCTTAATCAGTACAAGATTGTTTCTTTTTTTATTTTGCTTCTTTCTTTCCTCCTTTCTTTTTCTTCCTCTTCAATGTGTTGGGGAGGTGGGAAGGAGAAAAAAAACTGAATAATTGAAAAAATAAAATAATCAATACAAAATTTACTTTAAAAGCAGAGACAGAAATGCTAAGGCTCATAGGAAACATTTTTAATGATATAGAAACTGAAAAAAAATTTTAACTATAAAACAATCTTATTAGATAGATAATTAATAACATGCCTCATCAATCTGATTATGTCACTGCTCAAAACCCTTCAATGTCTCCTTACTTCTGTATTTGGGGCTGTGGGGGTGGGGTTAGGGGGTGCAGAGTCAAGATGACAGCTTAGTAGCAGCAAAAGCCAAAGTTATTCTGACTATCCTTCCATACCAATCTTTAAAAAACACTTCAAAATGACAGGAATCCAAACCCAACAGCAAGAAGGAGTCACAGGGTTCTCTCACTGAACACAACTTGAAAGGTAGGCAGAGAGTCTATTTTATGGAATAAAGGGGAACCAGAAGCAAAACTGAACATAGGGGCAGCTGGGTAGCTCAGTGGAGTGAGAGTCAGGCCTAGAGACAGGAGGCCCTAGGTTCAAATCCAGCCTCAGACACTTCCCAGCTGTGTGACCCTGGGCAAGTCACTTGACCCCCATTGCCCACCCTTACCAATCTTCCACCTATGAAACAATACACCGAAGTACAAGGGTTTAAAAAAAAAACTGCACATAGAGGAGTACTGGTCAACCACCCCCATTCTCCACCACCACCACCCCCAATCTACCATCTACTTCTTTGACTGGGCAATGGCTAACTTCAGGATCCCAGGTTGGGGGCTACACCAGCAAAAGAGTACCTCAGGCTCACCCCCTTGAAATCCCAGGCCCTGGCACCAGTCCGAAGTGAGGACCAAAAGGCCATATGGTGGGGCACTTTCAAGCCTCAGTGGTCAGCTGAATTTAAGAATTAGCCCCAGGGCAATTTAACTCACCCAGCCTAATCCTGCAAACCAGTAGAGGAGAAAGAATCAGCAAGCAGCTTGCAGAATTCCCTTTCCACAGGCCAAAAAAAAAAAAAAAAAGGCTGGAAAAATGAAGCAAACAACAAAAAAAACATGTTAACTTTTGAAAACTTTTACGAGAAAAAAAGAGGAAAGAGCAAAACCAACAGAGAATGATGAGACCTGAAAAATAGACCCAAGAGAGACAATTTTTAATATTGGACTTCATGGAAGTCATGACCAAAAAAAAAAAAAAAAAAGCCTAGCCATTATATTATAAAAAATCATCTAAGAAAACTGCCCTGATATCCTTGAACAAGAAGGTAAAATAGACACTGAAAGAATCCACAGATCACCTCCTGAAATAAATACCCAAATGACTTCTGCATTAGGGCAATTTTAATTTTCTGGACATTGGAGATGCAAGACACCTCAATATACAAAATATTGAACAAAAAGCTGAGAAAATATTTAAGTGAGAAATTAAGGCAATGAACAAATGTTGGTACCATTATTCTTTCTTCTACCGTCCACTGATGGCCTGCTATGCACTAATTGCAACATAGTTTAGAGACAGGACTTCCTTCTTTATCTGTACCTGTGCCAATTATCTCTTCTTCTACATACCTATATACTTTTCATTGCTTCTCAATGCTTTGCTTTTCATCTAGCTAGCCTAGAAGACCTCCAAAATAATTACTTCATAGATGTGTCCACACTGGGAGTCATGTCCTCACAGCATCACTTAAAAACTGAGTTTTACTTTCTCTCCTTAGCAGGTTTTGTGTAGAAGGAATGAGTGTCGCAATCCTGTGCTCCTCAATCCACCTAACCAATTACAATGATTGAAAATCTCAAAATACAGATTTCTTAACTGAGGAAAAATTGATTGGAACACATTAGAAATCGGATTTTTCCATGCAAAAGAAGAAAAAAACCAGGATATTGTTTATAACCTCCTACAACAAACCATTTACTCTTGCAAAAATGGCACTCAACACATATGTGGGGATTTGCAGAGTACACTTTCCTGAGGTTTCAGTTGGCCATCAAAAATATCCTTCAACAAGTCCCATTTAGATTGTATGTTTTGTACATGGGCTTTCACTCCTTTTCTCTCCCTAATGTGGATGCTTAATTGCCTTAAAATCACTCATATAGAAAGGCCAAATATAGGAATTAAAATGGGTAAGAAAACCTACTCATCTTAGGGAAATAGCATTAATCCCACTGAATAACAAAGAGTCCAAATTCCTGGCATTTCCCCATTTTTCATACTTAGGTCACTACTTACCTCTAAAGGCACTAGGCACCAGACAAACTGGATTATTTAATGTCCAATACACTTTTAACATTTTTTTCTCCATACCTTTGCTCTTATAATTCCTTGCACTTAGCATACTACCCATCCTTAGTCAGTCAACAAGCATTTATGAAACCCCTACTCTGTGCCAGGCACATCTGGGCCATGGAATCTCCTCAATAAACTCCAATAGTTCCCTGCTGTCTCCAGGATCAACTACGAAGCCCTCTGTTCGACTTTTCAAGCCCACCACAGCCTGGCTGTTTCCTACTTTTTCAGACTTCTTATGCTTTATTACCTTTCTCCCCCTCATACTCTGCAATCCAGTGGCACCTCACACACGACCCTCCAATGTGAACTTTGCCTCTGGCGCTATCCCCATATTGTATGACTCTAAGTCTTGTCTAAGACGGAACGTTTCCATTTTGTATCTCCCTCAGACTAGGGGTTTCTTGAGGGTAAAGGTTGTTTCCTGCTCCTTTCTGTGTCCACAGAGACTGTCATATAGAAAATTGCTTATTGAATTTGAGTTGATTTGACAGGTTTCAGTTCCCACAGAGAAAATTACTTCAAAATCAAAGGAGATAATCCTAAGAAAAACTGATGAAGACCTTGAGTATTTCTACATCAGTGACCGTTTTTTTACTATCATACTATGAAAGTCAAATGTAAAGAAAAAGATGTCTTATTCTGCTTCCATACAATTTAATGTTCCCAATATACAAATACCTCATTTACAGTTATATTTTACTACATATTTATACCTTATTCTTTGGCCAACGTACAAGTGCACTTACTCAACTGTATTAAATAGAAGATAACGTCATCATTTTCATTTTAAATTTTTTCTTTCTTTCTTTTTTTTCAAAAAAGTCCCAAATGAAAATTTTCTGTCAATATTTACTATAGGATGTTGTGTATCTGTTTTAAGTGGAAGCACTCAAAGTGACCTTTTTATGTTCAACCAAATTATGTTCCACAAACAAAGCCTTTCTCTACTTTTCAACTGTCTGTGGTCTCCCCAATCCCTATGTTGTAAATGGTATTAAGGAGAGTATATTATTAATTTACATATCTTCCCTGGCATCTTAGCACAGTACTTTGCACACAGCACAAGATTAATAAATGAATACTGGCTGAATTCACATCTATAAAGAAATACTCATAAGGTAAATGTTATAAGGAATAGTTCTGTACCTAAAAAATGTTTAAATAACTTTTTTTAAAAAAAGGGCTTTGACGCAGAAAAAAAAAATCCTGGTTGTCAATTGACAGCAACAACTTTTAAAGTTTTGGTTTTTCCTATCACAGCCATAAAAATTTGCAAACCTTGTAAATGGTTTGTTTTGTTGACAAGTATAGTTTCATAATTTCTCATTCACTATTTTTACAGGAATCACAGTTTTTTGTTTAAAAGAGTTTTTTAACTAAATAAAATTGTGCTTATTTAACTCACCTAAAATGTAGCTACTTATGATTTCCTGTTCTAGTTTGTCTGTGGATCATTCCTCTGCAGTGTCCAACAGTAGTCAGCCAGCATGTTTGGACTCCATGTGCCTGGCATCACTTTTCCATTGTGGAGATTTCTTGATGGAAGCATTCCCCCTGCTCAACACTGATAGCACCTAGGGTTTCCAGGAAGAAGTCCAAATGTGAGTCCAAGAAATGGATCCTGAGTGACATGTCACATCCCATTATTTTATAAAGCCTCCAGAAGATCACTGAAAATTTCGTGTGAATTTTTTGCTTTTCCATTTCCCCAAAAGGTTTTGGTTGCTTTTTAAAAATGATTTCAATGCAGCTCCTCCAAATTTATTCAACTGTTCTTCAAAATCTTTGTCTTTAATTACTACTCTTATTTGAGGCCCTAAATATCTCCTTTTGATTTGAGGTACACTGATTCTTGGAAGTTTATTTTCCAGCCAAATAAAAATCTTATTTAGACATTTTCATCCATCACTTTGACAATTTTTTTCCTTAAATCAATTTTAATGCTTAATGATGGTAAGAAAACTCTTCAGGACTAATCAGTGATGTGCTAAGCACTGTGCTAAGTGCTTTACAAATATTACCTCATCTGATTCTCACAACAACCCTGTGTTAAAAGAGATATTATGAACCCCATTTTACAATTGAGGAAACTGAGGCAGACCACCGTTGTGACTTGCCTGAGATCACACAACTAGTAAGTGACAGGGGCTGGATTTGAATTCATCTTCTTTCGCCCAAGCCAATGCTCTATCCATTCTGCCACCTAGCTCTCACATTTTTCTTTCCTGAAATCAGTTCTTTCTTTTGAGATCTGTGTTTTTTAATGCAGTGGCTTTTTTCCGTCAGTCGGTCAATAAGCATTTATTCAGAACTTAACCCTATGCCAAGCCAAGCTGTCTCATTCCATAATAGAGTGGCAGTATTTGGCACACCTAACCTGTATTACTAATAAAAGAGCAATCATTTTCAAATGCCCATGAATATGCCAAGAACATGATGCTTCTCAAGAGAAAGTTTATGTTTTAACCCTTTCAATGCTGTCTTGGCAAGAGATCCCATCCTTTTAGGGTAACACCTAAAAGTTCGGTTGACTTTTCTGAAAAACTACGGTAACAATCCACCTAGATCTGCTTGAATGAGTAAGGTTACCTGGAAAAGGAGCACGGCCTTACTTGTATTTAGGGAATATACTGAGTCTCCTCATTACAATCCGAAGGAATCAGGTTTACTATGCCATCTTCATCCCTATCCAGAGACAGAGTTTTTCCCTGTATAAAGCAGATCTTACATGAGAGCTGACAGGGAGGCTGTGTAAAGGGTATCAGCAGCCAGAGTATTAGTCTTTTTAGTCTCCCCAAATCCGAGGAGCTTTAAACAACATGCGACAAGACCCATACACGCAGCTGATGAATATCCTGACACAAGTGACAAAGCGGGAGTGAATGGCCCAAGACAAACACTGATCATCTACCTTACGGTCAAAGCAGAGCTCAGATGTTTGCTCAACTAGGGCTCGAGTCTGGCATGACAAAAACATAGTGAGGTGGCAATGAGAACTGAAGATAGGCACCACATGTAAGAAGCACAAAGGCCTCAGAAACAATAGCATTTTTTATTAAACGACACCAGCCACACAACTGGCAGAGCCCTCTATCCGTGCTCTTTCGCTGCCTGGCTAAACACAGCGTGCAAGCTAGAACTTCCCAAAGAAAGCCAAAAACAAACAAATAAATAAAAGCCAACTAATGCCTTCTCACCTCCTCCCAACAAACTACACTATTATTGATTCAGACTGCAAATTTTGTATCAAAAGTCACAGAGCTCAGTAACAGTGGCTGACAGACAAACGGTTTGCACCTCATAAAATAGCTAGAAATGTCCACATGACGACATGTACCAAACACAGCCCTGAACCTGTAACGTAGCCTTCGAGAATGAAAAGCACTTGGCAAGCCCTTGACACGTGCCCGGCACCACACTAAGACACGCCTGTGATTCAAACACAAGAGCAAGTCAAGAAGTTTAGCCGGGAATGAAGAAGCCTAGACAGGACGAGCCAGGGAGGTGCTGGAAGGGGGCTGACACACACTTTCTAGGAGCAACAAGTACTTGACTGGTTGGGGCTCCAGAGCTAGCGAGTGAGGGTGAAGGTGACCTGCTCTGGGCTGAGATGTTGGACAGTAGATGGAGCCAGAATAGAGGCCAAGTGAGCTATTTGGATATACCAAGCAGGGGAGCCCCCAGCCCAGGCAGGAGGTCCAGAGCTGGCAGAAGGGAGTCTTGCAAGGACTTGGTCCCAAGAGAAACTCATAAAACTTCCATTTCAAGCCTCTTTCTTCAGTTTTATTAAGCAGATCCCATCTACTTCCTGGCCTAAACTCCTTATATCGCTTGGAGTATAGATAGCGCAATTAAAGGCTACTACAGTGGACAGAGTGCTAAGATTGGAATCAGTTCAAATCCAGCCTTAGACACTCACTAGCAGTGTGACCCAGGCAAGTCCCTTCACCGCCTCAGCTTGCCTCAGGTTCCTCAGCTGTAAAAAGGGGATAATAATAGCACCTACCTCACAGAGTTGCAGGGAGGATCAAAGGAGATAATCTCTAGGGAAAGATTCATTTTTGGTGGTCACCATTTCCCACAAGTTCAATGTATCAAAATTTCTGTTTTTTCATTGTCATTTTCTATAGACGTCACCCCCACAAAAGTTGAAGGTTGACTGTACATGTATGTTGTTTATAACAGAACATAAGCTTCTTGAAGCAAGAACTACTTGTTTTTATATCTCCAGCAGCAAAGAGCCGGGCACATTGGGAGAGGAACCCACTGGTGAAGGGCTTCCAAGCAGGGAAGCTCCCTCTACCAACACAGTTCAGCACCCAGTCTTAGATAACTGCTTAAAGCCCCAAGAAGCCCAGGTGTGGTGCCAGAGCCAGGAGGTGCCAGAGGGGAGCTCGGAGGCTACTCTATCACTCTGTACCTCCCTTCCTGGCACATAGTAGGTACTTAATATTTAATGACTGACTTACAACCTGTCAGAAGCTGTAGCCTATGGAGACATTATCTTATCCTAAGCTTCTCTTCTCCAAGCCAAATATACCCAGTAGTTTCAATTTGATCCCTCTAAGGCAACATTGGCAAACCTTTTAGAGATCTTGTGCCCAAACTACACCTTCAAGCCACCTGTTAGCCTTCCACATTATCCCAGAGAGCAGAGGAAGGAAGTGCCCACATTGGCCTGCTGGGCACAGAGGAGGTGTGTGAAAAATGTCCTCAGATGTGGAGAGGGGGAACCGAGCAGCCCCTCTGGCATGCCAGAGCACACATGCCACATCTTAGCCAACACAGCTCTAGGGTATATAGTGTTCTCACTATCTTGGTCAACTTTCTCTGGACAGGCTCCAAGGATTCAATTCAAACAAATATTATGCTTTCCCAAACACAGAAATTTAAAACTGAATACTCCAGATATGGTCAAAGCATGATAACCTACAGCAAGATTATCTCCTCATTCTAAACACTATACCTCTCAATGAAGACTAAAATTACATTAGCATTTTGGGCCAATATTATAGTATTATTTCCTATTAAGGTTTCAGCCCACTAAAACCTCCAGATTTCATTCACTAGAGTTTTTTCTAGCCATGTCTCCCTTATCTTTTCTTGCGCGAATTGACTTTTTGCAACCAAGTATAATAATAACAAATAATATAATTTATATAGTACTTTTAAGATTTGCCAAGCATTTTACCAATATTATTTCAATAACTCTGAGAGGCAGTATTATTACTATAATCTAGGACCATCATTTCTATTAAATTTTACCTTATCAGATTAGCTTCAACCTGCTGAAATATTTGGACTCTGACTGTTATCTAATATATCAGCATCCCAGCTTCATTTAATCTGAAAATCTGGTAAGGATGCCTTCTATAATTCCATCTAGCTCATTGCATCAAAATGTCAAATGGCATATAGCATAGCCAAGGGCAGATTCCTGAGGGACTCAACTGGAGACTCTCCTGCAAGTTAATATTAAGTCATTAATAATCACTTTGTGGATCTGTTTAATTGTTCAACTAGTTCTGAATCTGCCTCACTAATACTAACACCAGTAGTATATGCATATCCAAGAGTAGAGAAGGTAGAAAAAAATATCATCTATTAGAGAGGAGTAGGACAGCTTCAATAGAAAAGATATTTGACATAATCACCATTTCCATTAGTTAAAGAGGGCAATAGCAAACCAAGTGTCAGCAAAGAATTCAAAATTTTCCAGGAGTACTTCCTAGAGTGAGAATAAGCACAGGGAAAGCAGATGGCGGGTATTACCCGAAGTTGAAGATCAGCAGGGAAGAAACAGAAAAGGAAAAGATCATCTTGCAAGGGAATCAAGTGTAAAAGATCATGAATGATCAAAGCAGCCAAGCCTAAAGTCAAAACAGGGGGTTGATTAACTGAGAGAAAAGGGAAACATCTTAGGAATGAAAATCAAATGGAGAAAACACAAATGTAAGTTTTGTTGTGATAGGAGAGAAACAATGGCAAGCCAGTCCAATATCTTTTCCAAGAAAACCCCATGGACAATTCCTCCACAGGGTCACAAAGAGTCCTACACAACCAAACTGAGCAAGGAGAGAAACAAGCAAAAGGTTCTGGACAGAGAGAGGAAATTCCAAGTTCAAACTCTTCGAGGCATAGTTGTTTCAAACAATACTCATATCTAATGCGTCACCATTCCCCGTGGGTGACTGGAGCAGATTGGAAAAGGCATTTGGGAGTTCAAAGTTGTCATCAAAGTATAAAGGACATGAGTGGAGAGCACCACAATCTAAGTGCTAAAGTCACTGAGGAAGGTCAGTAAATGACAGTGATAAAGATCAATCAGATGACATGACCTTCAAAAGAGAAGTCATTGAGAGCAGCTGGCAGAAGGAGGAAGTGGGAGTAGGTAGCAAGGCACATGCGGACTCCTCCTCTTGGCTCTGAGTCAAGAGGCTTGAAAAAAGGAATGGCCAGTCCTGGAAAAGATGGTCAGAGAGAAAGCCAGGTTTCAGGAAGTAGAATCTAAGAGGAAGACATCAAAGATGAAGGGATTCTTAGGGAGCACAGTTGACAGATGAGAATGAGAAGGTTAAGAACGGGAAAACAAGGAATGATAAGGAAGATAACAGGGAAAACAACAATGGTACTAACAGGTCACATAAGAAAATGACTAAAAAGGAAAGCATCAATAAAACTTTTAAAATAAAGGAAAATGCATGGACTTTTGCAAAATAAAGTCTGTATCTTTATTTTAGGGCTGGATGATAGAGAAAATATATATAGTCCTACTTTATCTATAAAGTGTCTAACATGTATGTTTAAATTATATTGAATTCTGTACCAGCTAAAGTAGTCCAGCATGCTAACCATAGGCATTTGCCAGGTATTTTGTGCAGAATTCAAAGGAAAGTTGGATCCTCTTATTAATGGCAAAGTTTTCCAAATGTTCCACTCATACCATTTAATAAAATCAAGCTCTAGCTTCCTTAGTTAAATCCATTGTGTTTAGTTACTTTCAGTTACATCTAACTCTTCATGACCCTGTTTGGGATTTTCTTGGCAAAGATACTAGAATGGTTTGCCATTTCCATCTCTGCTCATTTTACAGATGAGGAAACTGAGGCAAACAATGCTAAGTGACTTGTCTAGGGTCACAAAATTAGCAAGTATGAGGCCACATTTGAACCCAAGAAGATGAGACTTCCTGACTCCAGGCCCAGCACTCTATCCACTATGTCACCCAGCTGCCCTTGTTAAATCCATAGTACTATAATCTCAAAAATCAGTATAGCCATCTAAAGTGGAGGGGGTAGGGTGACAGGGGTGACCAACATAAGAAACTATACATGAAAAATTCATATTGCCTTCACTGATATACAGTGGAAAGCAAGTTACTGAATTAATCCATATCTTTATCCCAGAAAGGCATAGCAGCTAGAAAATTAGTTGGGCCTAGAACTGTCAAAAGTAGTTCAAGACTGATCTCAACCAGGAAAACATTCTACACAATAACTGAAATACTGTGGAATGATCAAATGTGATAAACTTTGCTACAAACAGCCATACAATGATCCAGGACAATTCTGAGGGACTTATGAAAAAGAATGCTATCCACCTCCAGAGAAAGAATTGCTAGAGTTGGAATGCAGATGGAAAACATGACTTGTTTATTTGGGTATAAGATTTGGGGGTTTGGTTTTATACAATTATTCACATACAAAAATGAATAATATGGACATTAGGTTTTGTGTGATAATACATGTATAACCCAGAAAAAAAATTTTAAGTTAAAAAAAAAAGACTGATCTCATTTGTTAAACTACAATCTTCTAGTGATCCCAAAGTGCTTGTTATCTATAAACATATATCATATTGCACCAGGAGAAACATTATATTTAGATTCTAATCATTATCTCCTAACACAAAACTCAATTTTTAAGAAAGTAGGAACAAAGGAAGTCTTGACTAGACTAGATATACAGAGGTTCCCATGTTGGAGCCATTCTCAAGACAGATGAGAATAAGTAGATACTTAGGACTGGAAAAAACCTAGAATGTAATTATTATCAAAAAAGGCCCATCAAGAAGATATCAATAGGGACAGCTAGGTGGCTCAGAGAACTGAGTGCCAAGCCTGGAGACAGGAAGTCCTGGGTTCAAATTTGATCCCAGAAACTTCCTAGCTACATAACCCTGGGAAAGTCACTTAACTCTCATTGAATGGCCCTTACCACTTTTCTGTCTTGGAACCAATAATCATTATTGATTCTAAGATGGAAGGTGAGGGTTAAAAAAAATCAATAATTACTGGTCCACATGCCTATATTCTGATCTCTACAAAATATTTATGAGAAAACAGGTATACAATGAAGGCAACCTTGGTGAAATGAGAAAGAGGCAGGCTTTTACAAATGATATTCTATAAGGCAGACTACATTTTTATAATCATGCAACTGACTGAAAATCAAGATCCAATTGTGGGGGCAGGCGAGTAGCTCAGTGGATTGAGAGCCAGGTCTAAAGACAGGAGATCCTGGGTTCAAATCTGGCCTCAGACACTTTCCAGCTGTGTGACCCTGGGCAAGTCACTTGACCCCCACTTCCCAACCATTATCACTCTTCTGTCTTAGAACCAATCAATACACAGTATTGATTCTAAGGCAGAAGGTAAGGATTTAAAAAAAAAAAAAGATCCAATTGTGTTTATTGTTTGTTGGCTATTAAAAACAACAACAGATTTAAGGCCATAAGAGACTGCCTTGAAGTATCTCATGAATGATGACTGTAAAAAGGCTATAGCAGTGATGGGGAACCTTTTAGAGGGGCAGGTAATGTCCTCAGGCACACAGGGAGAGGGAGAGGGAGAGGGGAGCAAGCCCAGCCCCACTTCCCTCTGGCTTTCTAGTAATGAAATGTGGAGAACTCTGTACTGAGGTGACAGCGGGCATGCTCACAGAGAGGGCTCTGAGCGCCCCCTCTGGCATATGTGCCATAGGCTCACCACCAGGGGACTGGAGCATATTATCAAATGATGACACACGAGAAATGTGGTATATATACATAACCATAAAATAGGCCTCTCTCAGACCAGGTAACAACAAAAATAAGCATTTATGAAACCGAGGGGGAGGCCAGAGAGGACAAGGGAAGGGAGCAAATAAAGCTGCTGAGTCAAAGGAGGATGCTGAAGACCAGAGAATCCAAAACACAGCCAGGAGAGGAATAACGGTGGGCCAGCCTGGACCTCTCCCAAAAGGAAGGCCTCGAGTAGAACTCAACAACAGGAAAAGGAGACTAGCATGGTGGAGGCATATTCCAAGGGAGAACACACAGTTAAGTTTAAATTCTTTTGAGAATAATTTCAGGATAAGGATTTTGCCATCTCCCCAGAATCCAGATGATGGACCTATTTGGTGAAGGCACCAAAAAGATGCCTAAAGACCCTTCACTGGACCATGGAGACCAAAACTGAACTTTGGGTGCAGTTGATTTGAACTATGGGGAGTTGAATGAGTTAAATGCATCTGTTTTGAATGTACACTAATATGCCAATAGGGGACTGCCCCCCAAATTGGTTTTTTGTCAATGCGGCTAGTTTTATCCATTTGTTCATCTATTTCTTTTATCCCCCAAATTCCTGGAATTTAGAAGTTGTCTATGTTTACAGATCCAGAGAAGAAAAAGGGCCAACCTTTTTTTTGCCAGATCTCAGGGGGAAATGTATGTTTGAAATTGGGGAGATGCCATTTAAAAGTATATTACAAATTTCTTATGGTTACGTGGGGACTTTGAGACTACATTTTCCATGATTCCAATGGGTTTCCAGTTTCCGGTTTTTGGGCGTGGGGACGTCAGACGTCCCCCCACAGAGGGCAGTTTAAATTTAGAGGAGGGCCTAGAGAAGCTCTCTTGGGTTTCCTGGTTAGCTGGCTGGCGTACGAGAGAGAGGCTCCGGTGGTAAATTTAAAGGTAGTCAAGCGCGGTCATAGATATTTCACCAACAAGGCCATGGCTATTAAAATATTAATTTCTCTTATACTATCAGTCGTCATCATTTTTAATCTTAACAACACCAGCAAGCGAAGGACCAGGCACTGGGGAAGGCTCCAGGTGAGAATGCAGCTGAAGGTCAGGGATGAAGTTCAGAAAGTGAGAAGTACAACAGGTGGGCAGTGAAGGTTTGCCAGCCTGGGTCTCTCACCAAAATGGAGGTACTGGGAGAGGCTCCTCAATGGGAGATGTGAGCCCATCTTGTATCCAAGACTAGACAGTCGAGTTTCATACCAGTACCAACAAAAACCAACAGAAGACTGCCAGATTGCTGACTGAATCCTCCAAAGATTTACAGAAAAATATGGCCAAGATCTACCGATTAAGAAGGAAGTAAACAAGCATTTATTAAGGATCCACTTTGTGCCAGGAACAGTGCTGAGCACTTTATAAATATTTTCTCATAGTATCCTCAAAACAATCTTGGGAAGTAAGTGCTATTATTATCCTCCTTTTATAACTGAGAAAACTGAGGTAGAAAGAGCTTGAGTAATTTGCCACGGGTCACAAGACCAGTAAGTGCTTACGGTCCCATTGGGTCTTTCTGATTCCAGGTCCAGTACTCCACCCACTGTACTACCTCACAGCCTCAGAGGAAGAGAAAGGGCTGTGACCCACCTACACTAATGAGATCACACAAAGATGACTAAGACTCTCCCTCACTTGCAGACTGCTTTGATCCCAACCCTGGCAGTCCTAAAAACTTCAATTTTGCTATCTGTGAAGCCATGGGTTGTGTTCTGTTTTATATATCCTCCCAACTCAGCCCTGACACATAGATCCAGAAACAAGTTTCTAATCAGAATAACTTACCTCATACCTAGCAAACTGGTAAGAATGTCAAAAGCTGGCAAGAACCTATGTTAGAGGGGTTATAGAAAGAGGCACATTAATGCGCTTTTGTCAAAGTCATAAATTAGTACAACGATCTAAAGAGTATTTTGGAATTATGCAAATAAAGTGATAAAAAAAGTCTATATCCTTTATTTGAGATACCACTGCCATATATATATACCTCCAAGATAACTGGAAAAAAAAAGAAAAATTTCATATGAACTAAAATGTTTATAGCAGCACTTTTTGTGGGAGCAAAAAAAAAAAAAAAAACAGAACTAAAAGTAGATGGCCACATAACATAGAATGGCTCCACAAACTGTGGTACATGAATCTAGTGAATTCTGACTGTGCTGTAAGAAATGATGAACATAATAAATAGAGAATCTAGAAAGAAAGTGAAGTAAGCAGAGCCATACATGCAAGGATCAAAACGACACAAATGGCAAGAATCACCAACAAACAATGAAAAATAAATGCGGAAAAATGACAAAGTGTGGTCCCAAGGAAGAGAGGGGAGAAGCTCCCCCACACCTCCGAAGTAATGGAGGGGCCACAGGTGTGGAACACTGCATATACTGTTTTAGTTTTTTCAATGGATTGGTCAGTTTTGCTGGGGTTTTTTTTCTTTTCTTCATCTTTAGGGCATGAAGAAGGAATGTAATAAGTCAGAAAAGGTAAGCTGGGATGAAATTTTGTTGAGGTCTTTAAATGCCGAAGGAATCTACATTTGATCCTAGAGACAAAAGAGGAACTACTGAAACATTTGAGCAAGGGTCTAACCCTGGAGTAAAGGTCTAACCCTGCTCAGCAGAATGGTAAGTCGCACACTTTTAAGAATTACATTTTGGCAATTCTGTGGAAGGAAGATTGAAGAGGCAAGACCTGGAGTAGGAAGAATAATTAGGAGACTACTGCAATATCAGAAACATACTCCAGACAGGTAGAATTTTGCAATTTGTTTTCATTACTACTCAAAAAAGAAAAACAAAATTCCTCCTAGATAGCAACAAAAATCACAAAGGCATATTCAACTAGTCCCTCTGCCTCAATATGGTCTGAAAATACAAAAATAAAACCCCACATAACTACAGAAAAAGCACTTAAGAGATATTATTACCAAGATGCATCAAGCAATCTGGAAGAGCATTACTCTATACCAGCTGTTTTAAGAAAGGAATCATCATTGTTTCAAAGTCCTATGAGGCAGAGAAATAAGTTTCTGTTCCAAAAATAACAGTAACAGCATGAATCCTTTGGGCAATTTAAAAATGAACACAATTACATATAAAATTAAGATAAGGTACTAAAAATCCAGTTTTAAAGTTACAACCACAAACCTTATTGTATTTGGGGTCAAGAGAACTATTAATGAACCGAGAGGGAAGAGTAATCTTGAAAATATAAGAAAAAATCACATTTCCTACTCTTAATGAAAGAATTCACAAAAGTAAATAGGCTATTGTGAAATAAGGCTGTCGATAAACTAAAATAGAGAACTTGCAAAGTATAGTGTGCCACTGGAATAGGAGGCACAAACCAGCTCTGTTTATTAAGCATATAAAACTTCCTGAGTCTCAGATTCCTCATTGCCTAAGTAGGAGATTTTAATTAGATGATCTCCAATTTGCCCAAGAACAACTTTTTTAGATGTTGTTTTTAAATAAAAATCGATCAAATGGATACAAATGGATTCAAAGGATTATAGGATTTGGAAGAGCCTGTGGAGCTATCAAACCCCTCTATCTTCCAGACAAGGAAACAGAAGGGCCATGTGCTCTACATGACAACTTCAATCATATAAAGGAGTAAATAGCAAAGTGAGAACTTGAGCCCCAAATCTCTTGACTTCAATATCCAATGCTCTTTCTCGCAGTCTTTAAGCCAAGATCAATTTGAGAAGCATAAGCACAAAATTCCAAATGTCTTCTTCCCCCATTACTTGCTTTCTTGAATCTTCACAAAGAGTTTCCTCACATGGCATCTCAAATCAATCATTTCAGATGTGTTTTTATTTACAAATATTCTACTTTGTCATGGAGATAACAATGGATTCTCAAATACTGTGCCAGTACAGAATAAGTTCTGCTGAATTTAACTGACAAAGCCTGTCAAACACTTATAGAGATGCCAACATGTCAAAGGCACTGGGTAAATATAAAGGCAAAAAATAAATACCCCCTGCTTTCAAGAAACTTAGAGTCTACCAAAGAGATACAGTTTTCATACAGATGAATACAAATTGGTAGCGAGGTAAGAGGAGAGAAAGAGGTATATTTGGAAGATGATGCAAAGGTGAAATTATCAGGCCTTGGCAATAGCTTGAATATGGGGAGAAAGAATATTGAGGAATCCAGGATGACTCCTTGATTTCGTGCCTGGGTGCCTGGGAGGGATGGTGTTGCCCTCTACAGTAAGAGGGAAGATAGGAGGCTGAAGGGAGAGGTTAGGTGCTGAGGTGAGATTCATGGTAAACAGAGACACTGGATAGATAGATTAGAGGTTCATCTGCATAAATGGTAATGAAATCCACAGGAGTTGTGGAGATCATCAAGTGAAAGCAATAAAGAGGGAAAAGAGAAGAGGGCCCAGGACAGATCCCTAAGGAACACCCCAGGCCAGAGGCCATGATCTGCAGGAGGATTCAGCAAAGGACACAGAGAAAATGTAGTCAGATAAGCCAGAGAACTAGGATAAAGTGGTGTCCCAAAAACCTATCAAGGAAGAGAGGGAAATCAGAATTGTCAAAAGCTGCAGAGAAGTGGACAAGAATTTCAGCAACTAAGAGACCATCAGTAGCTTTAGAGAAGGTGGTTTCAGGGGGCAGGAAAAGGACAGAAGCCAGATTTTAAGGAATGAAGAAGAGAGTGAGAGGAGAGAAAATGGAGGCACCTATTGTAGATGACCTTTTAGAGGAGTTTGGTCATAAAGGGCAAAAGAGATGGATGACAGGAAAGATGGAAGGATCAAGTGAGGAATTTTTAAGGCGAGGAGTCTCCCTGATGGGCATATAGATAGTAGGAAATGAACTGCAGACAGAGAAAGATTAAAAATAAGTGAGAGGGAAGGAATCATAGAAACAATCAACAATTTCATTGAAGAAAAAGACAATGATGAGACATCCTACCAAACTACGTGGGATGCGGCCAAGGCAGTACTCAGGGGGAAATTTATATCCTTGAGTGCATATATTAACAAATTAAGGAGGGCAGAGATCAATGAATTGGGCATGCAACTCAAAAAATTAGAAAGTGAGCAAATTAAAAATCCCCAGATGAAAACTAAATTAGAAATACTAAAA
>NC_058133.1:35768896-35785423 GCF_016433145.1 Gracilinanus agilis | reverse complement strand
ACCAATGCAACTACCAACAATTTGGAAATTGGTCTTGATCAAGGACACATGACAAAACTAGTGGAAATGCGCATCGGCCATGGGTCGGGGGAGTGGGGGGGGGGCGGGGGGGGTGAAGGGGAAAGGAGGAGCATGAATCATGTAACCATGTTAAAAATGAATATTAATAAATGTTAAAAAAAAATAAAAATAAGTGAGAGGGGGCAACCAAGTGGCTCAGTACACAAAGCCAGGCCTGGAGACAGAAGTCCTGGGTTCAAAGGGAACCTCAGACATTTCCTCACTAGGTGACCCTGGGCAAGTCACTTAACTTCCATTGCCTAGTCCTTACAACTCTTCTGTCTTAGAAATGATGCACAGGATTGTTTCCAAGATAGAAGGTAAAGGGTTTTTGTTTGTGTTTGTTTGTTTGTTTGTTTGTTTAAATGAGAGAGTGAGAATGACAATGTTAGAGAAGATGGGAGAGTGAGATCACTAGAACAGAAAAAGAGGTGAGCCTTGGTAAGAAGTAAGGTCACTTCAATCACGTGAATCATGGGTGAAGGAGGAAATGGCATCCAAAGGCATCTAGTGTGTTAAAGACTGGCTCTGTCAGGACATAATCAGCAATATGATAGGGGGCTAGGATTCACAAAAGCAAGACAGTTTACAGCTGAATTGATTCAACAAAGGGTCAAGATGAGAAGAGGAAAGAGTGACTAGTACAGGGAAGATGGAAGCCACAATAGGCATAAGGATTAGGGTTTTGTAAGGAAAGGCAGAGGGAGAGATAAAAACTTCATAGATTATCTTCAGGTAAGGGATTTCAGAATTCGTGGACACGGAGGTGGAACATCTGTGGGGAGGGCAAGACCAAAGGTATGACCATCTTTATGCGTGGCTGAAATGAGGAGGAGAAGTTCACAGGAAGCAACTGAATGGTTAGGAACACTGAAGGAGAGTAAATATTCATTTGGTCAAAGAAATTCTTGCCCCCTTTTCATTAGAGGCAATGAGGTACTGAAGACTTAGTAGTAAGGGAGTAACAGATTTATCAAGCTGACAAAATTTGGGGCCAGGCAACAGATTATGTCCATCTTCTGTGAACCAGATCAGATAAGTTCAGAGTGCCTCTTCCACTAGAAAGGTGAAGGCCAGGGGACCTTTTGTGAAACCTCATTAAGAGTTACAATGGCCATTTAATGAGGTAAAGAAGAGTTGCAGTCTACAGAGGAAGCACCTATACAAATTAAACCACTGAAAAAACGAATTAATGAATGAAGAGATGAATGATAAAGTACTTATTAAGTGATTGCTGTGTGCCAAGCACTGAGGATACAAAGAGAAAAAGCCAGACTTCTCCTGTGGAGTTCACACTATAACTGGGGGAAACAATTCAGAAAAGATGGTTCAGCTGCATGATAGATGAAAAAGTTTGGAAATTCAAAAGGTACAGGGTCTGAACAGAAATATCAAAGTCCAAACATTCATACATTTTGCCAAAGTCAAATGAAAGGACTTCAGTTCGGAAGGCATAGAGACAGGTCAGATCATAAGGCCAAGCATTTATTAAGTACCTACTATGTGCCAGGAACTCTGCTAAGTGATTTACAAATATTCTAATTTGATTCTCAAAACTCCAGGTAGGTACTAATATTATGCCCATTTTATAGTTGAGGTAACCAAGACAGATAGGTGAATTGACTCACCTAAGATTATACTACTAGTAATTGTGTGTGACCACATTTGAACTCAGGTTTCCCCAATTCCAGGCCCTAGAGGTCCTTGGGAGACAGAGGCAGCACAGATGGTAAGATCTAATAGTTCTCCATCTCACCAGAAGAGATAAGAGTTGATGACTCATCTCCTATAGGGAGTCAGCAATTAAACAGAAGAGTCCTGGGCACTCCAGTGGAGTGGCACAAAAGGATTGAAAAAATAACCATTAACAAGATACAGAGTAATCTCAATAATTAAAATTACTAAATGAGTTTTTTTACTTTACCACAAATGGGCTAAAACATATTATAAAGCTGATTCCTGTGATCAGCATATTGATTTAGCAAACCACAAACTAATATCATCTATATTGTATTATATTTTATTTATTTTGTAAAACATTTCTCAATTACATTTTAATCTGGTTTGGATCCACTTGGAAATTTTGCCTCAGAGTTTGATCTATGTTAAGCCAATCCTCAATTTCTCTGGACAAGCAGAAAATTAAAGGATTACAGATTTAAGTGTCCAAAAAGATCTGATAACACTAAAGAAAAAAATATGCTAGGGATTACTTTCATAATCTACTTTTAAAAACTCAAAAAGGACAAAATACCAACAAAATCTGGATAGGTGAGCAGAAAAGGAAGCTGTCCCTCCATGTTTCTGCGCGTTTCATCTTGGTTTGCCTGGCAATAGTTCTTTTAAGCAAGTCACAGGATCTTCCATGAGTCAGCCAGTTAAGCTTTAGTCATAGTATTTTGCTTTTCAATATATCTGATACTCAATATTTGTAACATGGGTTTTCTACAGGTACTTGCTAAAACAAAGTTGAGTAGAGTCCAAAAGGCAAACTGGGCAAAACACTTCAAGGGCTGGTAATTTAGATGAGTCTTTATTCTTCAAACCACACAAACCAATATCAAAGCAATAAGTAAACTCAGATCATCAAGTGCTTTACACTGGAGTTCTCTCCCCATTTACATAATTTCCTGCTCTGGTTTCCACTTCTCCACTACTACTGCACTCTTCTCTCCTTCCACAATCATACTTGCAATTCTCCCTTCCTAAGTGCCAAAATATCATTAAAAGTCAAGAAGGGTAAATGAACGCACCGCGGGGGGAAAAAACTAGTCTTCAAGAGAGTCAGGAGTAAAGTTTTCCGGAAGCAAGCTTTACACTGCTTTTATACTAGCTAGCATCTCCAAGTGATTTTTATCAACTTAACCTTCAAACAGAATAGCTTATAAAGCTTGAAAAACTTATTTAATAATTGAATAACTTAATTCATTAGCAATTTAATAACTCCTGTAAGTTGAACAATGAAAACATAGACCCAGAATTACAATAGATCCAGAGCTGAATGATACCTCAGAGAGAACAGTCTGGACAATCTCAGAGAAATTGCAGTTAAGATCATGAATCCAGGTTCCTTCCTTTAAAAAAGACCTCTCTCTTTACTAGTGACATTCTTCTGGTACACAGAACCAGAATGAGAGCCAGAAAGACGGGAGTTTAAATTCAGCCTCTGCCTCCTGATGGCTATAGCACTTCTCAGTGCTCTGGGCAGCTCTGAAAGGTCCCAAGTGGCAGAGAAGGTGGAGTCCTTCCTTTGAAGAGGGAACTTCCTTAATTGGGGTCCCCTAGCCTACTGACATCACAGGCCCAATCTCTACCCCTATTATTATTTTTTTAAAGCCTCACCTTCTATCTTGGAATCAATATTCTATATTGGTTCCAAGGCAGAAGAGTGGTAAGGGCTAGGCAGTGGGGATCAAATGACTTGCCCAGGATCACACAGCTGTCTGAGGCCAGATTGGAACCCAGGACCTCCCATCTCTAGGCCTGGTTCTCAATTCACTGAGCCACCCAGCAGCCACCCAGCTGCCCACCCTACACCTATTCTTAATGTGCTGCCATCACAGAATATCAGACTCTTCCCCCAAAGAGCAATGGAGAGAAAAGTTCTATGTGAGCAGAACAGAAAGACAATTACCCAGAAGAAATTGTGGTCAAGAATGTCAAAGAAATACATAAGCAAAAAGGACGGGCTGGCCATGCACACAGTGAGAGTGCTCCTGGCCATCTCAGTGGTGCAAAAATAATCCCAAAAGGCCTCGCTTCACTGGGTGGGCATAGGCAGGGCTGGGGAAACCTCATACCCCACAAGAGGTAACGGACCCTCATCCAAGAGGACACGGGTCCATTTAAGTATTTGAATATCACTCCCAACTTAGGCTGCAGACAGGTGAGCCATATACTTTAACAAATCTCAGAGTCACTTGAGACTCTGAGGTCCAATAAACTTGCTCATTCATACAGTAAAAGACAGAGGCAGAATTTGAACCCAAGTCTTCCAAATCCAAAACTTTTATCCAATGCACAATGCTGCCTCTAAATATACTTTATTCAAAATTCATCTTTGAAGTAAACTATCTTCAAAACTTATTTTCTAATTCTTAAGCAATTATTCAATAAGTCTAAAAGCAAATGAAAGATAAAGTCTGTTATGAGTCTATTTTCACATGCCAAAAGACTTATTTCATTAAACCAAAAAAATCTAATGATCACCTTCTTATCTTGCCTTTAAACTGGACCTGAGATCCAATCCATATGAACTCGTGAATTGTATGGGAATATAGGTATATATTAAAAGGATTTCTAGGACTGTTTTACCCTGATCCCCTTGTACAAATCAGCTTCCCCCATTTTCATATAAACATCTTTCATTTCTCCTCTTAGGCAAGTCTTTCTAATCTCTAAGGGATTCTAATTCCTAAAATATCTGAGCTTATGCTTTTCTCACCTTTCTCTTTCATTCTAATAATTTTTTTTTAAACTCTCACATAATTGTTCCTTAGGGCTACAGGCAAAAGCTAAAAGATGCTGGATTCAGCTGCCCCAGAATAAAGGGTGCTTCACCAACCAGTACATGCTGACCCAGAGAACCAGGAAATCTGTCCCAAGACATATTTGGCTCTTTTCTTAATCAGCAGAAAAAAAAGGCCAGATTGCACAATGAATCCATGATTGTTCTATTCTCTTCCAATCCAAACCAACCCAAACAGCATTTGTTAAGTGCCTACTATGTGGAAGACACTGTGCTAGTTGCTGGGAAACAGATACAAATTTTTTAAAAACCTGTTAAGTTATTTTATGGAAGCTGCAGGCAAAGTAGAAGATGGTGTCAAAATATGCTTTGGAAACGGGTCCAATTATAAACTAAGAACATAACCGAAAGTCACAGAATCAGTAAACTAGTAAATTCACTAAATTAAGCCCTAGATTCTAAGAACATACCAGAAAGACAGTTTGCAAACAAAAATGGACCATTTCTCATTGCACTGAACTGTCTTTAAATGTGGAAGTGCAGGACACATATTGATCTCGAATTACAGGAGCTTAGAATTAAAAGGAACCTTACAGACAAAAGTTCAAGTTCCCCCAACATGCATGAATCACTTCTACAGCACTCCGTTGAGGATACCTCTAAAAGCAAAGATTATATCATCTTATAAAGCAGTCCATTCACTTTTGTAAAATTATTAAGAAATAATAAAGAAAAAGATAAAATCTGCCTACACCTTCTAATCATTGATCCTATCTATCCTATGCTTTACATTACCCTTTGCTGGCACTGGGTGCAGAACCCTGTTGCACTGCCCATACATAATTCTGGATTGAAATCCCAGGGCAAAGAGGAGCATTAGTGCATTCACATTATATGTTATATAATGCATATTATTTTATAGTGCTTACATATTAGTGAGTGCTTTAAGTTCTTACAAAGCGTTTCCTTCACAGTAACCCTGTAAAAGACATCATGCAGGTATTGTTATGCCCAATTTACAGATGAAGAACCTGAGGCTCAAAGATTCTGATTTGTCCGTGATCATACAGCTAGGAAATGCTGATCCCCAGGTAACCTGACTCCAAGATAGAAGCATTTCTTATCCCATTCCAACTAGCCTAACACAACCTAAGATCTAATAAGTTTTTGTAGTCAGTCAACAAATACTTATTAAGCACCTACTCTGTGTCAGGCACTATGCTAAGATTTGGAGATACAAATAGACTATACCATCTTGGAGAAAAAAAGAAACTGAATAAGCCATAAGTGAACTCCCAAAGGAAAAAAAAAGTCCAGGACCAGATGAATTTACAAGGGATTTCAACAACAATTAATTCTAATACTACATAAAATGTTTAGAAAAATTGGCAAAGAAAGGGCCCTACAAAATTCTTTCTCTAATGTAAATATCATCCTGCTACAGACCAATTCCTCTAATGAATACTGATTTGAAAAATTTAAGTAAGATATTAGCAAGAATATGATTGGCAATATCTCACAAAAATCATACACTGTCACCAGGCTGGATTTATATCAAAAAATATAGGGCTGGTTCAATGTTAGTAGAACTATAAGCCTAACTGACCATATTAACAACAAAAACAACAAAAATCATCTTTTTTTTTAATACCCTTAACTTCTGTGTATTGGCTCCTAGGTGGAAGAGTGGTAAGGGTGGGCAATGGGGGTCAAGTGACTTGCCCAGGGTCACACAGCTGGGAAGTGTCTAAGGCCGGATTTGAACTTAGGACCCCCCATCTCTAGGCCTGACTCTCAATCCACTGAGCTACCCAGCTGCCCCCCAAAATCATCATTTTTTCAAGAGCTGCCCAAACAACTTTTGACAAAATATATCCATTCCTGTTTAAAAAAACAAAACAAAACACCAGAAAGCATAGCAGTACGAGTTTTTCTTAAAATAAGAAGTAGTATCTCTCTTGGCTCTACCAAGAGCCAACAATGTCTGTAATGGAGATAAGCTAAGGAGCCTTTCTAAGAAAATCAGAGATGAATAAAGGATGTCCATTATCATCATTATTATTCAATACTGTACCAGAAATACTAGCCATATCAATAGGACAAAAAAAAAATCAAAGGAATAAGCATGGTCAATGAGGAAGCAAAACTATCCTTTTTGCAGATGATATAATGATTTAGAAAACCCTAGAGAGTCAACTAAAAAATTAAATGCAAAAATTTACAACTTCAGCAAAGTTGCGGGATATAAAATGTTGTTCAGTCATGTCCAACTCTTGGGTCCAACTCCCATTGAGGATTTTCTTGGCAAGATGCTAGAATGTTTTGCCAGTTCCTTTTCTAGCTCATTTTACAGAAGAGAAAAATAAAACAGGGTTAAGGACTTGCCCAACGTCACACAGTTAGTGTGCTAAGTCTAGTTTTAAACTCAGAAGATGAATCTTTATTAGTTCAAGACCAGCACTCTACCCACTGTGCTACCTAACTACCCCAGGATATAAAATAAACCCACACAAATTAGCAGCAGTTCTATGTATTAGCAACAAAATACAGCAGGAAGAAATAAAAAGAGAAATTCCCCTTAAAATAGCTACAAATAGTATACTTGCGAGTCTACTTGTCTACCTGCCAAGATACACATAGGAATCCTATGAACATAATTACAAAAAACACTCCACATACACACAAAAATAGATCAAAATCATTGGAGAAAAATTTAATTGTTCATGGCAGCTTGGAGGTACAATAGATAGAGCATTAGGCCTGAAGTCAAGAAAGCTCCCCTTCTGAGTTCAAATCTGGCCTCAGACATTTACTAGCTGTGTGACCCTGGGCGTCACTTAACTGTTGGCCTCAGTTTCCTCATATGTAAAATGAGCTGAAAAGGGAAATGACAAACCACTCTACTATCTCTGCCAAGAAAATATCAAAAAGGGCCAATATGACAATAAAGGAAAATAATAAATGTTGGAAAGGATGCAGCAAAATTGGGGCACTAATGCATTGCTGGTGGAGTTGTGAATTAATTCAACCATTCTGGAAGGCAATTTGGAACTATGCCCAAAGGGCTTTAAAAGATTGCCTGCCCTTTGATCCAGTAATACCACTACTGGGTTTGTACCCCCAAACAGATAATAATGAAAAGTATTTGTACAAAAATATTCATAGTTGCGCTCTTTGTGGTGGCAAAAAACTGGAAAATGAGAGGAATGGCTAAACAAATTGTGGTATATGATGGTGATGGAATACTATTGTGCTGTAAGGAATGATGAATTAGAGGATTTCTATGTGAACTGGAAGAACCTCCATGAACTGACTGCCCTCTCTACTCTCATCCATTCCCCTGGATTTAATCACAATCTATGCCAAAGATGACGAACCTTTTAGAGATAGTATACCATGCTGTGCTTTGTTCCCCCTTACCCCACCCAGGGGAGGGAGGAAGCGTTTCCAATGGACTACTAGGAAGGGGTGGGTAAAGTGAGGAATGTCCTCAGCAGGGGTGGAAAGGAGGAGGGAAGTCGTCCAAGTGCTCCGATCCCCTCCAGCTCTGCTGCCTGTGAGCCACCGGCCTTCCCCCCTGTGTACTCCCATTGGCTGCTGGGCAGAAAGGTGGGGGATGTGAAAAAATGTCATCATGCAGGGTAAAGAGGGGGAGGGGAACATCTCTGCAAAAGTCTTTCTGCCTTTCTAGTAAGGAGTTCTGGGGGTGGGGTTGGGGGTGGGGAGGGCAGCCCTCTGCCCACAGAAAGCACTCTGCATGCCATCTTTGGCACCTGTGCCATAGGTTCACCATCACTGATTTATGCTAATGATTCTCAAATCTTTCTGCTAATCTCCAAACCTGCATCTTCAACTTCCTTTCAGTAATCTCAAATAAGAAGATGTCTAATGGGTATCTTAAAATCAGAAATCTAAAACAGAACTCATCTTTTCCCCAAAATCCTACCCCACCACAAACCTTTTCTGTTATTATAGAAGCCAACACCCCACTCCCTTCAGCTCACAACCTAGCAGTCATCCTGGACTCCTCGATCTCTCTCACTTCATACATCCAAGTCTGTGGCCAGGGTCTGTCCATTTTGTCTTCCTAACTTCTCTCCAATATGCCCCCTTCTCTCCTCTGGCACTGCCCCTCTCTGGTGTGAGCCTTCATCACCTAGATTACTGCAATAGCCTCATGGTGGGTATATTTGCCATAAGTCTCTCCCCACTCCAACCCATCCTCCATTCAACCACTGAAGTGACTTTCATAAAAAACAGGTTTGATCATGTCATCCCCCTATTCAATAAACTCCAGTGGCTTCCTGTTTCCTTCAGGATCAAATTCAAAAGGCTCTGTTTCAAAGTTCTTCACAACTTGGCTCTCTCCTACTTGTCCAGTCTTCTTACACATTACTCCCCATCACATGATTTAGTGATCTGATCCGGTGGCCCTGGTCTCCCTGCTATTCCACAAACCGGACCCTCCATCTCTCTGTTTGGCATTCTCTGTGGATTTCTCCTATACCTGAAATGCTCTCTCTTCTCCACTCCAACTATTGACCTCTCTGACTTCCATTACGTCCCAACTAAAATCCTGCCTTCTACAAGAAGCTTTCTACAACTCTTCTTAATTCTAATGCCTTCCCTCAGTTAATTATTTGCTATTCTGTATTTACCTTGCTTTGCATATATTTATTTGCATGTAGTCTTCCCCCACCAAATTAAAACTTCCTTGAGAGCAGGGACTGCCTTTGGGTTTTACTTTTTTGGAGGGGGTGTAGTTTGTTTGTTTTTATTCCCAGCCCTTAGCACAATGCCTAGGAAGCACTTAATAAATTTTTATTGATTGACTGGTCTAGGAGAAAATGCAAAATATTCAGTTCATCATTTAAATAAACACTTCACAGACTGGCTCTCAGCAGTCATCTTTCTAGTCTATGATATACACTCAATCACAGATTAAGAAAATTTTATAATGCAGGAATTTGTTTCCAAGGCTCTACATATTTGTAATGGGTTTTGTTTTTCTTGCCTTCGCAATGGGTAGGGAAATAGAAGGGGGTAGGGAGAGAATTCAGAACTGATCTATAGTTAAAAGAACTGTGAATTAGACCAACCATTCTGGAAAGTAATTTGGAATTATGCTAAATGACTAAAAAGTCAAATTTCCATTAAAGCATTGGCATGTAGGCTATCTTTCTATCTTAAAGTATATTTTCATTTCTTCTTCCTTCCTTTCTTTCTTTCTGACACGGCCAATGTAAGAATTTAGTTTGTATTGCCATCGATATTTGTAATGGGTTTTGTTTTTCTTGCTTTTTTAATGGGTAGGGAAGTAATTCGGAACCAAGAATAAAACTGAATTTTTTTTTTAAAAGAAAAGAGACAGTCTAGGCAAGAGCAGATGAGGACCTAAACTAGAGTGGTAGCTATGTTAGTTGAGAGAAGGTGACTTATACAAGATATTTTGTGAAGGCAGAAACAAGATTTGGTCAATGAACTGGATATATGGGCTGAATAACAGTGAGAAGTTAAGGATGATAGTGAGGTTTAAACTTGGGTTACTATAAGCAAGATGGTACTCTCCAACAGTAAAAGAGAACTTTGGAATAGATAAATGTTTAGGGGAAAGATAATTAGTTCTGTTTTACATGCGTTGAGTTTGATATAACTATGGGTCATCTAATTTAGGCTGTCCAAAAGGCAAGTGATAAATGCAGACCTGGAGCTCAGTAGAGACCCAGGTTAGATATATAGATTTGGAAATCATTTGCAGAGAAATGATATGTGAACCCATGGCAACTTAAAGTATTATTATTACTACACAAGTACAATATTATAGAGAGAGAAAAAAGAAGATGACCCAAGACAAACCCTTAGGGGTCACTTCATGGGCATGACATAAAGAATCAGCAAAGAAAGCTTTAGAGTCAGATCATTAGGAAGAAAACTAAGAGAAGGGAGTGTAAGGAAAACTAAAGAGAAAGTACCAGGAGAAGATGATCAACAATGTTTAATACTGCTGAGGTCAAGAAGAGTGAGGTTTGGAGGAAAAGTCCAATTGGAATTGAAAAGTAAGAGATCATTTGGCAACTCCACAAGCTCCATATAAAATCTACAATCCTGTGATGAACTTAAAACCAAGTTTTCCACAAACTGCTTATCATGTCACATCTTCCCCATCTTCTATTTGTGCAATTATGTTTTGGTCCTAAGGGTGTGGTTTTACAGCTATCCCAATTATATTTCTTTTTTTTAAGGATCTGTCCAGCATTCTAACCTGTTTAGATCCTCTGAGATACTAATTTTGTCAATGAATATATTATCTACCCGAAATCTATCATATAATATATCAGTTTTGTCATTTTAATGAACAAGTTTTTCCATCAAACAGCCAAAGCTAGTATTTGTCATGGTAATATGCATGCAGATTTTCCTTTGGGAAGCTGGACAACAGAGCAGGATACCAATATGGTATCAAGCCGCAGTCCAAAACAAAGTTCTACTGATCAATAATATCTAGTCTTTTACATGGCTGTGGGATTTGAATTTATTAGATATTACAGCTAGCTATGATATAAGCATTATCCAGGCTCCTGTTAAACAGGTTCTTAATCTTTTTTGAATTCTACTCTTTTGGCAGTTTGGTGAAGCCAATGGACCTTACTCAGAATAATGTTTTTAAATGCATAAAAATATCTAGAATTACAAAGAAAACCAATTGTAGTGAAATATAGTTATATAAGTATTTGTTAAAAAACAAGTTCACAAACCAAAGGTTAAGAACCCCTGGCTAAGGATACTTATTACTGCGGCTCTGCAAAACCAGACAAGTCTACGGGATAGATGATAGTAGGTTACTCAAAATGTTTCATGTGGCACACTAAACCACAGAACAGGCAGGAAAAACATTTCTGAACTCCCCTGAAATAGTTTCAAATAACTATCCCATGTTTACGGATTAATGAAATATAGTGACAATGAAAGCTACAACTAAAAGGGACTTTTCGATGATAGGTAGCTCTAAAATAGTCAAAGGATTTATTTATATAAGCAGTTTTCTAAGAAATTCAAACTACCGACAGCCACATGAAAAAATGCTCTGTCACTAATAATTCTAGAGATACAAATTAAAGCAACTGAGTTTCTATCTCAAGTCTGTGAGACTGGCAAAGATGGCAAAAAAGGAAAATGACAAATGCTAGAGGGACCTCTTAATTAATGCACTATTGGTGGAGCTCTGAATTGGTCTAGTCATTCTGGAAGGCAATCTGGAGCCATGCCCAAAAAGCTATTAAACTGTACATAGACTAGGTCTATACCCCAAAGAGATAAAAGAAAAAGGGCATACAAAAATACTTATGGCCACTCTTTTGAGATGGCAAAGAACTGGAAATTGAGGGTATGTCCATCAATAGGGGAATAAACTGTTATATGAAAGGAATGGAATTATTGTCATAATAAATGACAAAATGGACAGTTTCAGAGGAAAATGAAATTACCTCTATGAGCTGATGAGAATTAGAACAGGGCAGCTGGGTAGCTCAGTGGATTGAGTCGGGCCTAGAGACGGGAGGTCCTAGGTTCAAATCCTGCCTCAGACACTTCCCAGCTGTGTGACCCTGGGTAAGTCACTTGACCCCCATTGCCCACCCTTACCAAGGAGCCAATACACAGAAGTTAAGGGTTAAAAAAAAAGAAAAGAAAAAGAAAAAAAGAATTAGAACAATTTATGCCATGACTACATTATGGGGAAAAATTTTCTGAAAGACTTTAAAACTTTGATCAATACAATAATAAACCAGAGGTCCAGGAGCCTGAAGATGAAATCATGCAACCTACCTTAATATTTGGTTAAAAAAAAATCCCTTAGCATTGTGCCTGGCACATATATAAATGTCTATCTCCTTTTCCTCTCTTCTCACCTCCTGCCAGAGAAGAGATGGAGTTAAAATTCAGAATGAGACACATATTTTTGGACATGGCCAATATAAGAATTTGCATTTTGGCCTGTACATATTTATTGTGAGAGTTTTGCTTTTTGACACTGTTTAATTTGGTAAGGTTAGGGAAGTGAGAGGAGGAAGGAAAAAAGACTCCACCTAGTCCACTATCCTACCTTTTACAGATGACCCTGACATATGAAAAGTAAAGTGACTTGCCCAATCTCATAAAACAAGTTAGAAACAGAAGTTAGAACCCTTCTCCTGAGTGTCAGGGCCCTGATCTTTCCAATAAGATAAAATGAGGTAACTAAATACTTTTATATAAATGCTAGCTATTATTATTACTACATCATCATTATCATTACAACAAGCCATATCTAGTTTACAACAAATCAGAAATGTGGGTGGTCCATTTAGAAGAAATGATAGTTCCTAAAAGTCAGAACTGCAAACAAGCTCAGTGGACCACAGCAAAATTACAACTTTATTAGAGATTAGAGATAACCAACATTATTACTAAGGCTCCCCATAAAAACACACACATATATAGGTAAAATCTCATTAACATCAAACAATCAGGAAGGGCAGTCAAAAAACACTTGTTTTTAAAAGAAAGGCAGTGTTACTATTTCCAAGTACACATAGCTGAGTTCTCAAAGTCTCCAAAAACTATATTTCAATGATGAAACAACACATCAACTCTAACTAGTAGCTGTTTCTCTAAAGATAATTTTGCAAGCACTTAGGGAATTTAAACACCCTGCCACCACTCTAGCTTCAATACATTATTTGCTGAAGAAACCATTATTAGAGATGCTACAGAGCTAAAACATCTCAGCCCTGAAAATACAAATTCCACTTATCAGGGTCTGAAAGGTTTTATTACATAAACCTTTTCTCCAGTCTCTTTTCCATTGTTCTAATACTTTGTGCCAAATCCTACTACTGAGGACCAGGATTACTTTCTCATCACCCAATTAAAGAGATGTTTATTAATTGCCTTCCTGAACGCAGAAGATACTGTGCTAGCTTTAGGAAAGAAAAGATAAATAAGAAACATTTGCTGCAATTAAGGAGTTTACAATCCAGTGGGGAGTCAGATAGATTTGGTGCTAGTGTTGCTCTGGTAAGAGTAAAATGATGTCATTCATTCCCATTCCTTCTTTACACTTTCATTCTCCTATTCAGAATGACTAAATGTCTCACATGTTTCTTTTCAGAAACAATGTGAAAACTGGACTAGGAAATTACCTCCTCACTACCCCATGATCCATCATCATCAGCCCTTCCTGAGTATCTCCTATTTCCAGCATCTAGCACACAGTCAAAACACAGAAAAAAAGACACTGTCCATTCCTGCCACAGAAGAAGTTGAGCTATAGCTGAAAAGGGAGAACAAAAAGAGTCCAATGAGACTGCAAGAGAGGAAACATTTAAGAAAAACAACTGCTTGAAAGCATGGGTCGGGGTGGACATGATTGAGGGTGTGGACTCGAAACTACCACACCAATGCAACTACCAACAATTTGGAAACTGGTCTTGATCAAGGACACATGACAAAACTAGTGGAAATGTGCATCGGCCATGGATGGGGGGAGTGCGGGGGGGCGAAGGGGAAAGGAGGAGCATGAATCATGTAACCATGTTAAAAATGAATATTAATAAATGTTTAAAAAAAAAAAAGAGTCCAATGAGATGACCTGACAAGAAGTTCTAGAAACAGTACTGGAACTAGAACTTGAAAGACAAGAGGAAGCACAGTGTAATGGAAAGAGGAAATAAGTGGCCACGTGGATGAAGCACAGAACCTGGATACAGGAACACTGAGTTCAATTCTAGGCTCAGACACTTCCTAGCTTATTGATTCTGGACAAGTTCCTTAATCTCTGAGTGCCTCAGTTTTCTCAACTGTAAAATGGAGATAATTATAGTACATACCTCTGAGGATTTTTGTGAGGCTCAAATAAGTTATTTTAAGTACTTTAAAAATGCTATTTGCTTTTGTTGTTGCTGCTATTATTAAATATTATTATTAATGGTCCAAGTCTTCTTCATTGTAGGATGTAGAAATGGGGAGAGGTCTGAAGGCATTATAGGCATAAAATGGGCATGGTGTGTCAAAGAAATAATGAGTTAAAATTGACTGAAGAAGTTTTGAATAGTAGGAGAAAACAGCAAACAGTGTATTAAGGAGGGAAATGATATACAGAAAATGTTGTTTTAGGAATAGCAACCTGCCAGGCACATAGAAGATGAACTAAAGTAGATAGAATTCTAAAACCAAAGAGCTAATCATGGTATTTTATTGCAAAAGACCAGAGCTCTACAATTCCGCTCTGGTTCTATGAATTTCTGTTTTCAGGGGTGGGGGGGTGGGGGGTAAAGAAAATTAAAAAGCAACATACTAATAGAGAAGACAGAATATTGGACTTGCACTCTACTAACAAATCCTGTCTCCAGTACCTATTAGCGTATGACCCTGGACAAGTCACTAAACTTGTGTGCCTCAGTTTCTTTATCAAATAAGAGGATGAGAATTGACGGCCTCTAAAGTCCCTTTGAGCTCTAAACCTACAATCCAAATTAGAATTTGCAAGGTTGTACAGGACATTTTGGAAAGGCATAAAACCAGAAAGAAAATCTTATTTTTTAGTTACTTGTAGACATGGGACAAACAGAAGGCACCACAATGAAATAAATGGCAGACCCTATGGTGACCTATGAGAGCACAACAGGGTCTGGATTGGTGGTGGCAACACGAACAAATGTCATCCAAGACATTTAAAATGAAAGAATCAACAAGACTCAGCAATTGAATGCAGGAGAGGGAAGGAAGAATCAAGAGTAATTCCCAATTGGAAGGGAGTGACCTGGAGAATGGAAGTTTCCCACTAATGGGAAAAGGAAAGCCCTGAGCAGAAGCAGGATGGGTCCATGCTTGAGCTCTCCATTATCTGACTGAAATGGAAGGGGTAAGTGACAAGAAGACCACGTGATCTGCATTCCCACCAGCCCCTTACTTGACAAGAGTTTTAGGAGAGCACAAATCACAGGCACACATTCAGAGGCTTTTGCAAGGCTGGAGCAGCAGTAAATTGCATCCATACACGCCCCAATGGCCCCTGACTTCTGACCATTGGGCAGGCGGCTTCTCACTCCTGGTGCAGGGCCTGAGGGTGGCTCTGACCAGCTGCTCTCTCCCCACTCTGGCAGGTCCTGCCCTCAGCTGTCAAAGGACTCTCTCTCCAGCCCCAGGGTGGCAGTGTCACCCGCCTCCACTTAAACTCTAAGGGTCTCCTGGGCTATTCCTGGGACAAGACCCCGGCATCTCTGGCTCTGGAATGCTCACTTGTCCCAGTTCCCTTAGAGCCTCATCTCAAGTCCCACCTTCCCACGAAGCCTTCATCATCCCAGCCTCTCTTAATCCTGGTTTGCTATTTCTCATTTATCCTCCGGTGGCCTGCCCTGAGGTTTGCCCCCTTCCCTGTGCCACCTCCAGCACTAAGGGGGGCGCAGTGCCCGACACAGAGCTGGCCCTTAATCAAGTTAGATTATCCGACTGTACTAAAGCAGATTCAACAGAACTCCCAAGGATGATGCCAACGAGCTGAGGAGGGGTGCAGTCTCAGACTGTGGTCCTGGACAAATCGCTCCCTCGCCTGCTACCTCAGTTGGTCCATCTGTTAAACGGGTGTGAAGGAGAAATAAAGGGCTGTACCCAGAGGCGGCTGCCAGAACTGGGGGTTGCTCTGCCTGAAAAGCGCACCCGGGGAGGGAAGGGGTCCTTCCCTAGAGGTTCCAGCCCCCAAACAAAGTGCTCCCAAGTTTGTGGTGACGTCGGGGGCTCTTAGCTGGAAGGGAGAATACGCAGGATGAGGCAGTAGAGTAGGGGTTTGGGGGCGACGCGAGAAAGAGTCCGAGAGAACTGGGATGGGCGCTGAAGTACCCTCTGCTCCCCAGCGGCTTTAAGGAGCGCCGCGGCAGGGGGCCGGGAGCGCTCTTCAAAAAGTCCCGGGACGCGCGGGGGGGAAGGAGGGAACGCCGGCCTGAGTCCCGGCCACTCGCCCCCCC
>NC_058133.1:35752008-35764033 GCF_016433145.1 Gracilinanus agilis | reverse complement strand
CCGACCCCAGTTCTCCCCCCCCCAACCAAAGCCACACGCCCCCACGCCCTCGGCCGCCGCTCCCGGCCGGCCCGACAGTCAGGGGAGTCCAGCGCGCAGGCGCGGCGCCGGGGCCTCAAACGCATAGGGGCCGCCCTCGCCGCGCTCGGAGATCAGTTCTCTGCGTTCCGGCCGCCTTTCCTGGTCTGGCCCGGCCAGCCCGGGTAGGGCCCGCGGCCGGGGGAAGCCCCTCCTCCCCAGCACGAGGCCATAGTTGGGGTGCCGCAGAAACCGCAGCACCACCCCTTCTCCCTCACTCTTTCACCCCCGCCTGCTTCCTTCCCCCTCGCGCGGGGACCACGGAGCTTAGGTTGCCGCGCTTCAGGTCCAGCCGTAGCCCCGGGCAAGTTACTGCTCCGCCGGCAGCCTTAAGTGTTCATCTCCGGGGAATGGGCAAACGCGTCCTTACACACACACACACCCAGACACTCGCCTCGCTGGGTGTTATTGGGGGTCAAATTATTAAAAAGCTCGGGGCCAACTTGGAAGCATTCTCTGTCTTATGTGTGTGTTCTCTATGATATATATAAAATGTTATATATCCTATATGAAATTATTTACTGTGTATTGTTACATGCGACTGAAGAGAATTATAGAGAATATGTATTATCATCATATACTGTTACATATTTTATATCCTGTATATGTTCTATATAATAACTACATATTCTATTAAATATATATAATTCTGTAGCCTATTTTATATTATATCAATATAATAGAGTGCATAATTATCATAGAGAATATGTTATAATTTGTTATATATGACTATATCTCCTTTATATATTCCAGATAATTATTATATATTCTGTTACATGGTATGTAATTCTTCAACTTGTTTTATTATTATACATCAGCATAATATAGTATCTATAATTCTAGAGAACATACATGTTATATATTGTCATATTATATGTTGCTATATATAATTAGATCCTACATAATTACTATGTATTCTGTTATATATAATGTTACATCTTAGTTTATATTATGCATTGGTATGATATAGTATATAATATTATAAACGATATATAATTCATTATCTAGTATAATTTTCTTATACATTGTGATATAATCGTACTCTACTATGTTAAATATAATTATATTATATTGTACATTGTTATAATGTAATGTATTTTGTTACATTATGGTATAAGTATTATATTATTATAATAAAATATTAGGTATTCTTATAGGTTAGATCTGTTATTATTATAATTATTCCCTCCAAAGGGACCCTTGGAATGCATGTATACCTCCCTCAAGAACCCACCCACTTCAGCCCAAGCCCCACCAAGGAAGCAACCTCTCCAAAACAATAATTGTCATGTAAATGGCCCAGAAGCTGGTAAAAAGCCCTGGCCAATCAGTAGTCAAGGCACACTACACCCTTAAGGAGTCTGCCAGGGCTTCCCTCCCCCAACCCCCAAGCTAAGGCACTAGGATTTGAAGGCCAGCCAAGCAGCCACCCAGAAGACCAAACTCTGGCAGCAGAGCAGGAATTCTGCAAAGCCTAATAATGGACTTGGTTTGAGACCAAGGCAACCCACTGGATCAAGAGGTCTCCCAGGAAAATAGGCAGCGTGGAGAAAAGGAAGAGAGAGAAACACAGTGCAGAGCTAGCATTATGCCCTTCAGAAGTGGCTTACCAGGCTCCTTGTAATTATCAGAACAAAAAAGCTCCAAACTCATTTGCCTAGAAATTATCCCTGATAGTAAGTAACTGGTTATTTTCTCATTTAAATCAATGGAAGGTGGTCCTCAAAAGAGCATTACATAGAAATGGGAGCACTTGAGAGCAAGAGTTCTATCATTTCCCTAAAATCTCATCTAAGAATTGAGTCAATAACATGAAGGGCAGTAGTAGAAAACAAGGAGTCTAATAACTAAGATGGAGAGTTTTCAAGACATCATCCCAGCTAGGCTGAAGAGCCCTGAAAGTTCAACTTGGGGGCAATATTTTAAATTCGACTGCTTAGATGAATTAGCTCGGCATTTCATAACATTGATTTCAATTAACATCAAAATGACTGCAAAGCAAGGAGCAACAAAGGCCACAACAACTTTTCCAAAGATATTTCCCCCAGGTGGAAGTCTGACTAAAGTGTCATTTCAAGGCCCAAAAGGATACCCACTCACCAGAAATGTACTTTTAATTAATTAAATTCAAACAGATATTAAGCACTTACTTTGTGCAAGCAAGCTTTACTTTCATTATCTTGGACTACCTGAAGTTCATAAGTCATACTCAATATACCAAAGGATCTACGATTTCATCAATTCCATTCCATAAGCATCCATTAAATAAAGCGGCTTGGTAGCGTAGTGGATAGATATTAGACCTGGAGTCAGGAAGATTTGTGTTCAAATTCCTTCTCAGCCACTTAGCAACTGGATAATAAACTAATCTCTTAACCTCTTCCCATCTCAGCTTTCCCATCTGTAAAATGGGGACTCATAATCATACCTAACTCCCAGGGATGTTGTAATGATAAAACAAAATGATATTTGTAAAGCACCATATAAATGCTAGCTATTAAAGCTATTAATATCAATTTTATAAAAGCCATATTTATATAAGCTAGAGGGAGTTTTCTCACTGGGAGCTCTGTACCATAATGAACTCACAACTCAAGGGAAAAAAAAATAATGTGCCATACACTGTGTTGCTACTGGGGCCGCAAAGTCAAAAAATGACAGCCAATTTGGTCACTCCCACCAAAGGTGGGACACATCGACCCTGGCCCATCCTGCAGTCCTACAAGTGTCAAACTGCAAGGAAGTATCAACAGCCAGCCTCTCCTCTATTCCACCTACTTCCAAGAATCTTAAGATGGATAAAAGATCAATTACAACGAACTAGAAACCACATTGGACAAAGGACCGGGGACTGGGCAATGACTGCTTACATTATATATTCAAGTCATTCGACTTCATCTGGGCCCTCACCGCAACAAGGCAGTCTTTGATTCCTCTCTAATTGATTCTCTATCTCAAGCCCCACAAAAGCTTTTTCAGACCTTTTATTCTGTCCTCCAGCTTCCCACACTGACCCTTCCCTCCCTCAGTTTCAGCTGAGGACTTTTGCCTTTGACTTTACTGAGAAAATTGAGGCTGTTTGACAGAGCTCCTTCTTGTTCCCTTGTCTTCATCTCAAAGCCCCTTGACTTTGTCCCCCATTGTCTGTTTCCTCCTTTCTCCCAGGCTCTGTCAACTAGGTGGCCTGTCACCTTGCCAAGGCCACGTCATCCCTACATGGATCAGCTGCGTTCCTCTCCAGCAGATTGTCACCTACATCATCCCTTCCTCCCATCTCCGACTGCTTCCTAACCCCTGGTTCTTTCCTACCACCTTCAAACATGCCCAAGTCTCCCCTTTTGAAATGACGAGGTGTCATGGATAGCCAACCGCACCTGGAGACTGGGGAAACCTGAGTTCAAATCCTACTTTAGACACTAGCTTTGTCACAGGGGCAAGTCACTTCGTTTTGCTTAGCTTCATCTGTAAAATGTGGATAATAATAGCACCTTACAGAGGAATTCCAAGAATCAATTGAGATAGCATATGTAAAGTGCTTTGCAAAATCTTGAAAGATCTCTATGTAAATGCTTACTATTAAGATTCTTTTTCTTTGCCTAGACCCACACTTCCCAATTCATCCTTTGACTGAAAATGCTCTCTCCAGAGTTGGTAACAAGATCTTAATTGCCAAATCAGTTGGTCTTTTTTCAGTTTCCATCCTCCTAATGATAATAGTTAGCATTTATATAGTGCTTAAAAAACCAAAACCTTACTGTCTACCTTAGTAACTACGTTAAGACAGAAAGGCAAAAGCTAGGCAAATGGGGTTAAGTGACTTGCCCAGAGTCACATATCTAAAAAGTGTTAACCCAGGTTCTCCTAACTCTAGGTCTTGTTCCTCTATCCATTATACCACCCAGCTGTCCCTATAGAGATAGTGCTTTACATTTACAAAGTACTTTTATCCTGTGAGAGAGATGCTATTATTTATTATTTACAGATGAGGAAACTGAGACCGGTACCTGTTAAATAAGTTGCCTAGAATTACACAGCTAGTAAGTGTCTGAGGTCGGATGGAAACTTGGGTTTTCCTGACTCGGTCCAATGCTCTATATACCCTGCCACCTGGTTGTCCTCTCCCTCCCTTCTGCCTTTAGAGGCAGCCAAGTAGCAGAGTAGATAAAGCTTTGGACCCGAAGTCAGGAAAACCCAAATTCCCACCCTACCTCAGAGTGCTGGACCTATCATCAGAAAGATCCAAATTCAAATTCAGCCTGACATCTACAACCTGTGTGACCCTGTGTCACTTAACCTCTGCCTGCCTCATTTTCCTCAAGTGTAAAACAGATATGATAACAGCACCTACCTCCCAAAGTTGTTGTGGAACACATGAGATATTTGTAAAGTTCCTTGCACATATTAAGATCTCAATAAAAGCTGATTTTCTTTTTTCCTTCCTTTCTTCCTTAACACTGTTGATCACCCTTTTTTCCCTAGATATCTTCTCCTCTTGGGGGTTTTCATGACACTACTCCCTCCTGCCTCTGTCTTGTCCTGCCTGCCTAAACAAGCCTCTGCCATAGTCCCCCTCCTCTTCTCTCTTTACCCCTTCTCTTTCTTTGGGTGAGCTCATCAGCTCTCATGGGTTTAAAGGATTGTTTCCATACTGATGACTCACACATACATACCTATATCCGGCCTGAGGTTCTCCCCTGAACTTCAATCCCACATTACCAGTTGCCTATTGGACATTTCCAACTGGATATCCTGATGACATCTCAAATTTACCCTCCAGAATAAAACCCACCATCTTTTCCCCCAGATCCCCATCTCTTCCAGCCTCCTCTGTTTCTGCTGAAAGCACCCCTATTCTTCCAGTATCCCAGGCTTCAAACTTCTATGGTGGCCTTGAGTCCCTCCTCTCCCAGACCACCCATACTCAATCTCTTGCCAGATCTTGTCAGTTTTCTCCCATCTCTCTACTCACACAGCTGTTTAGGACCTCATCACATCTCGCCTGGATTACTGTAATGGCTTCCTAATTTATGTCCCAGCCTCCGGCATCTCCCCTCTCCAGTCCATCCTCCACACCGCTTCCAAAATGGTTTACCTTAAGTGCAAATCTGACTATCTCACGCTGTACAGGGGGAGCCGGAGTGAGAAATGTCAACTACCTTGAGGAAACGTAAACAGCAAAAGAAGCTCCAGCTATCCCATGGGAAAACTTGCATGTGACCCTGGACAATCCCTGGCACTCTGCCTTCTTTGTCCTATTTCTATATATCTGACCTGGCCTGGGGTTGGTGTCAGGGATGCACCATGTTATTCTGTCCTGCCTCTTGTGAGTAAGCCTCCTTAATAACCCAAATTATTCTAATTAACCCTAACAAACCCAATAAAACCTATTAATAGCCAAGCTGGTATGGGCCCCTCTTTCTTTGGTATCTCAGTATTTTCGAAGAGGGTATGCCACCCCATAATTGGCATAATCAGTGCAGAACATGTCTTCTGTCCTTACACATTCCCCTCTTCAATCAACTGCAATTGATTCTCTATTGTTTCTAGACGAAAAACAAAAATAAAATAAAATATCGTCTTATGTTTAGCTTTTCAAGCTCTTCGCCATTTGACCTCGACTGATAGTACATTGTTGTTCAATCATTCAGTCATGTCCAACTCTTTGTGGAGTTTTCTTGGCAAAAATACTGAAATGGTTTGCCATTCCTTTCTCCAATTTTATTCAGTCAAAGATTAAGTGACTTGGCCAGGGACACACAAGCTAGTAAGTATCCAAGGTGAGATTTGAACTCTGGTCTTTCTGACTAACGACTGCTCAATCCAACGGGTCACCTAGTTGCCTCTATGTAGTAATATGTAGTAGATTCTTAATAAATGCACGTTGATTGATTGATGGCTCTAGGAAGAAAGAGTAAGAGTCAAATATGCAGAATGGAGCCGGTCAACTTTCAGCTAGAGCAAGGGGCGGGATTTCAACACATTGGAATTTCACATATGTGAGTTCTTAGGCAGCTGAATAAAAAATTTTTAAATAGGGCAACAGATTCCTTTCTTCTTAGAGTATGACACCCCCGTAAGCTCTTTTGAGGAAAGAAGAGATGATGAAGGGAGTAATTATAGTGCAGTAAGAGATAAGATAAACTGATAATGGAGCTGGAAGGCTGAAACCAATGAAAGCTTCTCCAGCCATTTTCTATTAATCAACAAGTATTTATTAAATGTGACTTGCCCAAGGTCATACAGCTAAAAAGGCTTTTAAATGCCAGGCATAGGCAGGTGACAAATCTCTGTCTGCCTCAGTTTCCTCCACTGTAAAATGGGGGAAATGACAGCACCTACCTCCCAGCATTGTAGTGATGATCAAATAAGATGCTAATTGTAAAGAGCTTAGCACGGCACCCTGGTACATAGTAAGTGCTACCTTACTATTGTTATTTATTATCATAACAATATAAATTGTTATTTATAAATAACTAGATACTATTTATTATTTTCTTTCACTGTAGAAGCAGTAGGTAGCCATTGGCGTTTCTTGAGTAGTGACATAGTAGACCAGTAGTTGAAGAAAATAACTTTGGCAACTCTACAGAGGGCAGAATGGAAAGGGGAGAGCCTTAAGATAAGAGAAACAAGCAGGAGATAATTATACTGTAGGTGACAATGTTGTCTAAGTAGAGAGAAGAGGATAGATTGGGAAACTTTGGAAGACAGAAGGGGAAAGATTCAGCGACTCAACATGTGGAGTCAGGAACAGCTGGGAGTCAAGGATGATGTCAAGGCTGTAAACCTGAGTGACTGGAAGGACGATAGAGCCCTTTAGAGAGAGAGAAGTTCAGAAGGGGGGGGGGACTTGGAGGAGTAGATAAGAAGTTCTCTTTTGGACATATTGAGTTGAGATGCAAATGGAATCTCCAGTTCAAAACATCCAGCAGATAGTTCCTGATGCGTGACAAACTCAGGAAAGAGACTATCATCTCTATGAAACTGACTCTCGGATTTCTATATTGACTCCTACTCTGCCTCCACAGACATCTCAAACTCAACACGTTTCCAAAAGAATTCGTTAACCATTTTTCAATTGGGTAATTTAGGCTCTTTTCTTATAAATAAGAATCTGTTCCTAACATATCTTAGACAGAAAAAAAAATACTTTATCAGAGAAACTTGTGGTTAAAAAAAAATCTCAGTGAACTGTTTGCTTTATAATCTTAGCTGCACTGGATTTGTTTGTCCAACTAAAAAAAAATTGCTTTTTTTTATGTAATCAAACTTATACACCGTCACCAAGCCCAACCTTTAAAGCCCAACTCAAACATTACCACTTCAAGGAACCCTTCCCAGATCCTTGGCATCAATTTCTCCTTTCCCCTCAGACCTCAAACAGCTCTTTGTTTTCATTTAATCATAGAATGTCAGCACTGGAAAAGACCTTAAAAATCATCAGGGCAGAACGAGGACTTGAGTACCAGACCTAGATATGAGAAAGCCTATATCTGAATCCTGCGTCTGCCATTTTCTAACTATGTGACCATAATTCATCCATCTAACCTCAGTTCCCTCATCTATGAAGTGGGGCTATTAATATCTTTGGTGCCTATCTCAAAGGGTTGTTTCAGGAATCAAATGAGGGGATGTAAGTAAAGCATTTTGCAGACTTTAAAGCTTAGCCCAAGAGTCAGTTATGTCATCCTGTAGTCCAAACCCCAGGAAAGAGGGATGAGAAAACATATCCAGAGAGGCCAAGTGATTTCTGCCAGGTCACACAATTCATAAGTTGGCAGAGCAAAGATTCTAATAAGCTCTTTGGACAACAAATTCTTTCCCCTACCGGTAACCCTCAAGCATATTTGTCACGTGGGATTGTATATTAAATGGAAAGACTTACAAGACAACTTTTAATTTTGACTAGAGCCAAATATGGCCTTTTATACCCAGAAAGCATTTAGTCCATATTTGATAGTGGAGGAGTTGCCGATGCTCAGGAAGGTAGTGTGTAGAACAGAACTGTAGGAAAGCCCATGCAGTGGTCCGTGGCACCCTCCCCAGAAATGCTTTGGACTTTGTCCACTCGGTTGTTATTTGGTGTCCTAAGGAGAGCACTAGACAATCCTCCTTCCACCTGCTGCATCGCACAACATCCCAGCCTCGCTATGGACTGGGCCAGTCCTCTATCTACTATACCACCTCACTGCCAGGAGCCTCAGTTTCAGCTACCCCTATCGACGACCTTATAAAAAGGCGGCAGACCATCTAACAGCAAAAAGCCGTATCAAATGAGTTAACGTAGGTAAAACATACTGCAAACGTTAAATATAAAGGCTAGCTATTACCTAAAGGTATTAGCTACTATTTAAAAAAAAAAAAAGAAAGAAATCTTTTTTCTGATTTCCTTTAACACCCAAAGACAGAGAAACATAAGATAACTGGCAGTAAAGGATGCTTTATTGGTTTGGGTCGTCATAGAGAAGCCCAGAAATATTGTTCCCCAAAGCACCACAGATTTATGAAGAGTTCCATGGAGACAGCGTGGTATGCCAGAGAGCTCAACATCTAAAGGAAGAAAATCTGAGTCCAAATCCCAGCTCCACGACTTGGACAAACCACCCAACCAAGATCTTCAGGCCTGTTTCCTCACCTATAACATTAGGGGATGGGAGTAGATCACTGCTAAGTAAAGCTGCTTCTAGCTCCAAAACCACAATCCTAATTTCGGGAGGCTAATTCCTTCCTGCCACGCCATACGTAGGGTTTGGACACAAAGGCTGAGACCAGTTTCCTCAGTAGGCATCAATGTCCATAAGGATGCTTTTCTACATTCCTACAAGATTTGAGCATACCAAAGCTCTTTGCCCTGGTACCATCTCAACCAACTTTCCAGCATTGTATGAGTCTGCCTCTGGAGTGGGGGGGAGGCAAGATGATCTACCCACATTCTCATGAATTCTATTAGTCATTCATACGGCTTCAACCTCACTGCTCGCCCCACCCCAATAACACAGCAATAGAAAAATTTCCAGAGTAAATTTCTAAGAGTCAAGTAGGAATCACAGAGAGACAGATTTAGGCTGAACATAAGGACAAATTCTTGATAACTTCAGTTTCTGTTGTTCAGTCTTGTCCAACTCTTCATAACTCCGTTTGGGGTTTTCTTGGCAAAGGTACTGGAGCAGTTTGTCATTTCCTTTTCCAGCTCATTTTATGGATGAGGAAACTGAGGCCGACAGACTTAAGTGACTTACCCAGAGTCACACAGCTATTATGTGTCTTGAGATCAGATTTAAACTCAACAAGAGTCTTCCAGACTTCAAGCCCAAGCTCTATCCACTGTGCCACCCAACTGCCCTAAATGTCCCAGAGTAGAATGGGCTGTCTCCAAAGACCATCATTAGAAAACTTCCAGCAAAGGTTGGACGATCCCTCATCGGGTAGGTTGTAGAGTGGATTCCCCTTCAGGCATAGGTCGAACTAGGAAGTTTCTGAGATCTCATCTGCCTCTGAGGTTCCGTGATGATCAGTATCTTTATCTGAGCCCTAATTTGGAACTTACCCACTAAGAGGCTATGTTCAAAGTTTTTTAAGTGTCTCCATCTTTTGTTCCCATGCAAGGGGAGATATGGAAAAGCTAGGCAGTAGCACCACAGAAAATACTCATTCTCTCGCTCTTGGATACTAAGGCCACTTAAAGAAGAGGGACACTGCCTGGTTTACCTGAAAGAAAGAAATCTTGAAAACTTACGTATAAATGGGATACTTATAATCTTCTAAGGTGACTACATGTCACTGAATTAATTCTAGAGACAGTATTTGAGTTGCCCATCAGGCGGTGCTTTACTTGAGTTGCCAGCCCAACAACCTGATCAGTTTTCCTCTGACCAATGGTAGAAGAGTCTATTTAAAAAGCTGCAGTAGCCCTATTAGGCATCAGAGAGTTCCCACCCTGAAAATCCCAGCCCAATCCCTTTCTCCTCAACAAGTCTATGACAGGGGCAGCTGGGTGGTTCAGTGGATTGAGAACCGGGCCCAGAGACCGGAGGTCCTAGGTTCAAATCTGACCTCAGATAATTTTCAGCCTTGTGATCCTGGGCAAGTCACTTGACCCCCATTGCCCACTCTTCTACCTTGGAACCAATATACAGTATTGATTCCAAGATGGAAGGTAAGGGGTTAAAAAGACAACTAGTCTGCGGCTTCAAAATAAAACTCCAAATGGCTGGATTAAGCTCCCCACTGTTTTGGTCCAAAAGCAATCTAGGAGATGAAATGAAATATTATTCGAAATATTCAAATAAGAAATCTATAATTGCATATAGCTCGTGGGTCTCTCTTCGCATCCCTGCCTCCTAGAGTCCCTGGCTTCCTTGACACCTCAGCTAAAGTCCCCTCTTCTATAAGAGTCCTCCTTAACCTTAGTGTCTTCCCCCAGAGGCCTCCCTCAATTTATCCTATATATATCTTATTTGTGCTGCCACATTAGACTGTGAACTCTTTTAAAGCATCCTTTCACCCCAAATAGGGTCACAAAGAGTTGGACACAGTGAAAGGATGAAACAACATTAACAAATTCTAGGATTGGGGATGTAAAGAAAAACAGTACTCATGAGGAAACTGGGGCAAGAGACTTATCCAGGATCATACAGCTAATAAATGACTGAGGCTGGACTTGAACTTGGGTCTTCCTGAATTCTTCCACTATGCCACCTACCTGTGCTAAATCTTTTTTTTTTAAACCCTTACCTTCCGTCTTGGAGTCAATACTGTGTATTGGCTCCAAGGCAAAAGAGTGGCAAGGGAGGCAATGGGGGTTAAGTGACTTGCCCAGGGTCACCCAGCTGGGAGGTGTCTGAGGTCAGATTTGAACCTAGGACCTCCCATCTCTAGGCCTGGCTCTCAATCCACTGAGCTACCCAGCTGCCCTACCTGTGCTAAATCGTATCGCAGTGCCCAGCATATAATAGAGATGCCAGTTGACTGACTAACCCCACCTGGGTCTCCCTCAATCAGTTCCTGACCCCCCCCCCCCACCTAGCTTCAACATTTCAGCAAGCTTGTGGTGGTAGAGTTTCTTGCATATAGTATAATATGAAAGGAGATAGTTTTGCTTTATGGAGATACTTGTTTCCAGTCACGTCCTAAACCTTCTTTCATTTCCCCTCTCAGATCTTTATATGTGGCTAGGGGGATTCCCAACCACATACACCCATAGCTAGTAGAAAGGGATTAGGAAAGAGAATATTTGCACCCTGTGTCAAGGGATCATGGACTTTAAATAAGGGAATTCAGGTCAGGCAGAGATGGAAATCAGATGGAAATCATCTCCCAGTTAACCAGCCCAACAGGATTCCCAATAACCGATAGATAGTCTCAGCAATTCAGGATCCTTTCTCTTCACTGCTCCCATCCTTGTCTCTGCTTCAGAATCCAGACTTCTCCTGCAGGGCTGGTCTCTGCTGGTTTTTTTCACTGGTGATAGCTTTGTCTTTATCAAATACATAAGTCACTTTTGTCTAGTTCAAGACACCCCAAATCCAAGGTTTGCCAAGGAATAAAGGGTGGAATCCAGCCATGGAGACTACATCCAGGACTCATCTTCTTCTATCCTATGGGGAGAATTCTTCCCCATTCCAAGCACATTTTGAGACCTCCAGGGAGTGGAGAAGGAAAATGACCTTCTCTCTACCAAGTTTATCATCAGAAACCATTCTATGGGGCAGCTAAATGGTTTACTCGATAGAGAGCCAGGCCTAGAGATGGGAGGTCCTGAGTTCAAATCTGCTCTCAGGCAGGTGTGTGATCCTGGGGAAATCACTTAACCCTCCCACCCCCCATTACTTAGCCCTTATCACTCTTCTGCCTTGGAACCAATACACAATATTGAATTCTATGAAGGAAGGAAGGAAGGAAGGAAGGAAGGAAGGAAGGAAGGAAGGAAAGAAGGAAAGAAGGAAAG
>NC_058133.1:35710132-35747178 GCF_016433145.1 Gracilinanus agilis | reverse complement strand
GGAAGGAAGGAAGGAAGGAAGGAAGGAAGGAAGGAAAAAAGGAAGGAAGGAAGGAAGGAAGGAAGAGAAAGAAACCATTCTGCCAGTCTCTATGAATCACCATCATTCAGGGTCCAGGAAAAAATAAGAAATCAAAGAAAGAAGGCATAGGTATATATATATATATATACATATATATGTATAGACATACAAATTATGTATAGATATACATGTTTTCCATAAATACTATCTATATAAATGAATATTTAAAAATATTTAATACTATCTATATAAATGAATATTTAAAAAGATATGTGTTTATTTATAGGTAAGTTGTTACCTATTGAGTTGGGCTTCCAAACTCTAATGTACTATAAATGACAAAATAAAAACAATTTGTCTGGTGAGAGATACTTAGATAAAAGCCTTTTCCTTTCATTCCTTAATGTGGAATGGAACTAAGTAGTCTGGGATAAAATGATAGCTCACCTAAAGGAATGAACCCCATAGGAATGACTTAAAATATTGTTGTTGAGGTTCTGAGAGGTTCTTAGAAAAAGTAGTGGTCTGGGAATCAGAAGATGAGCCATCGAGTTCTGGCTCCATTCTTTATAGGTTGTATGAGCCTGGTAAATCACTTAACCTCTCTAAAGCTCAGTTTCCTCATCTATAAAATGGTTTAATGATAGCACCTGCCTCTCAAGGTTGTGAGGATAGGAATATATTTTTGTTGTTCACTTATCTCAGTCCTATCTGACTCTTTATGACCTCATCTGCAGTTTTCTTAGCAAAGATACTGGATTGGTTTCCATTTTCCTTTTCTAGCCCAGGCAGACAGGGTTAAGTGACTTGCCCAGGGTCACACAGCTAATAAGTATCTGAAGCTGGATTTCAGTCCTGACTCTTTAAGACTTTGTTTTTCTTAGCAAAGATACTGGATTGGTTGGCCATTTCCTTCTCTAACTCAGGCAGACAGAGTTATGTGACATGTCCAGGGTCACAGAGCTAATAAGAATCCAAGGCTTTATTTGAACTCAGGAAGATTAATCTTTTTGACTAAAGTCAAAGCTCAGCATACTATCCACTGTGCCACCTAGCTGCTCTGCATGTGTGTATGTGTGTATGTGTGTGGATAGCTTCAAAAAAACCTTACAGTACCTTATAAATATCAGAGTGAGACCCCCTCTCACCTGTGGACCCCCACAAATAGCTATCAGGGTTCAAGGTACTTTGTGAATCTACATACACTCAAAAACACAGCTTATGTTTACTTTTTTGAACAGTGAATTAGAGAACACAGCTGGTTCAAAGTAAAAGCATTGCACAAAATAGCATAGTAAAAAAATTTCCAATAGGACATTCCCACCATAAACCTAGGGCATGCTTTCCTGCAAACTATACTATAAATATATAATATACAAATAAATATATAAACATCTATTTATATACTATAAATGAAGAGAGGAAGCACTAACAGGGTTTGAGTTCTGGTTCCGTCTTTTATTAGTCGTATGACCCTGGCAAATCACTTAACCTCTCTAAAGCTCAGTTTCCTCATCTATAAAATGGTTTCATAATAGCACCTGCCTCTCGAGGTTGTAAGCATATGTGTGTATTTGGGTTGTTCACTCGTTTCAGCCCCAAGGATGGCATTTCTGGGTTATAGACTTGGGGAACAAGTATGCTAATGGATGTGTGTGGAGGGGCGACTCAAAATTCTGATGCTGAAGGGAATTTGTCAAGAAGCATTTATTAAGCTCCTACTTTGTGCCAGGCACTATGCTAAGCACTCGTTATACAAGGAAGAGCAAAGCCAAGGCCTGCCCTCATGTCACTTGCAGTTTATTGAGGAGATCACACATAAACAATATAAGCAGGATCATTGGAAATAGTCAGGGGAGAAAGGACACTAATATTAGGGGAAACCAGGAAAGGGGGGAGTTTAATGAGGACTTGAAGAAAGCCCAGGAAGACAGGAGGAAAGGGAAGAAGGAAGAGAATTGCAGCCATGGGGCACAGTCACTAAAAATGCCCAAAGTGGAGAGAGAGAGAGAGGAACAGCAAGGAGCCCAGTGTCACTAGATTGCAGAGTAAATGAGAGGGGATAAGGTGTGAGAAGCCTGGTTATGTAGGAAGGGGCCAGATTAGAAGGGCTTTGAACCCCATGGGACCATCAGTGTCTTTTTTTTTTTTATTTAAATGTCAATCTTTATTTCTGCCCCTGATCATCAGTGTCTTCTGATCTTGTCATTTCGCTGCCCTCTTCGGGTCTGGTCCTCAATGGGAGCTTGTAGCTCCACTAGTCACCCCTGCCCTGGTCTCTTGTTAAGGGCTTTGGATGTAGTCTCTGCCCATCTACTGGGCATGTTGTCTTCACCGGTCTACTAACATCTCTGTGGCTTGAGTTAGTCAATGATTCTCTGTTGGTCTTGGGGTGATGACTGGTTACCCATTTATATAATAAACTAAGGCTTCATCTGCGAACCCAGGGAGGTAGTTGTTATTATTATTCCTGAAGAGTTTTAAGTAACTTATTCAGGACACACACAAGTGCCTGAAGTGATCTTCTCTAGTCCAAGTCCAGCACTCTATGTATGTACTGAGCCCCCTTAGCTATCTGATCTTGGCTGAGGGTCATTCTCCCAAGTTGCAGGATTTGTAGTCTTTACTGGGTGCTACTTCTTGCCATTACTTTCTGGGACTATCTCTTCAGAGCCACTCAAGCAATCTTAATTCCTGGCCACCAAAATACAGCGGCAAGAACCGTGTGAGATGCAAATTTAGAAATGACCCCAGCCCAAGTGTTCATAAGGGTTAATTGTGCCTGCCTGTGCTAGAGCCTTCCAAGCTCATTTTGGTCTGATCATTGTTTAAAAAATGAAAATGGGGCAGCTGGATAGCTCAGTGAATTGAGAGCCAGGCCTAGAGACAGGAGGTCCTAGGTTCAAATCTGGCCTCAGACACGTTCTAGCTGTGTGACCCTGGGCAAGTCACTTAACCCCCATTGCTCAGCCCTTACCACTCTTCTGCCTTGGAACCAATACACAGTATTGACTCCAAGATGAAAGGTAAGGGTTTTTAAAAAATAAAAATAACAAGTAAACAAAATTTAAAATAAAAGAGATATATTTACTAGTGAGCCATGTTGCAATAAAACTGTGGGGAGAAACTGAGTGGAATAATTTTGCCATTGTTCAGTGGTCTCTCTAAATAAGCATAATGCAGTTATTTCCTCTTAGTAAGACTAGTAATGAGCCAGGGAAAGGAAAAGGCCCCAGATGCTACTAAGCTTAGAGGTGATCTCCTGGAAAGTTATCTGCTGCTAAAGTGTAATGCAGGATTGTTGCAAGTTCTCTTGCATTTGCAAATTCACCTGAGGCAATCCTGGCAGTTAGGGAACTGAAATGTTAACTCAGCTAGCCCCTGGTCTCAGGACCAGACTGTTGGAGCTGGCACTATAAATATCCCTGGAGTACCAACCTGAGGGTTCTGATTTTCCTTGACCTAACCCAGACATCCAGCTTCCCCCTTGGACTCCCCCTTGGGCCCTGGGAGGTGGGATTTGGTTGGGAGGTGGAATGTGGGAAATCAGTTTACTTAGCCAGGCAGGGACACCCTAAACCAAATCATTACCCTCATTTGTCAATCAGATAGACCACTCTACATCAGGACAGTGGAATTTATCGCTGGCTGAGGGGCTGGTTCCCTCAGCCTGACCTTACCTTTGGAGACCCTCTGCCAGCACTGGCCTTCACCCTTAGCAACAGCTTTCCCAGATCTCAACCCTCTTCCCTCAGTTTACCCTTGTATTTAATAAACCCCTTGGTCATATTCAGAGAGTTTCAGTGATTCATTTATATCACCAACTAAGGCCAGGGACTGAGGAGGAGGAAGATAGCTTTTACTTGTTTCCTGAGGGGCCAGGGATCCATCCTGGCTGGTTCACTTCCTGTTGGCTTCCAGTTTCTCACCAGAAGGGAGGGACTACTCACTCCTCACCTTAAAGGAGCCTATAGACAGCAGGGAGACGGATTGGTCCTCTCTATTCAAGGACCTCATGTCCCTGGCTGTACCAAATCTAAATATAGTGAAGCCGTTAGCTCCCTGGCCCAGGAGACTCACCGGTACCACCAGCTACCCTATTACCAGTCTGATTAGCTTTATCACAACAGCTACAGTGGCCACTCACTCACTCACTCTCTCCCATTCTTTCTTCCCTTGTTGCTCTGGAGAAATAGTTACAAATTCCTTCTCTGCCTCACCCAATTTCTCTCCCTTAGAGGAAGCTCTAGGGTCTAGTTCTAATCCTGTGATCAATCTGGGAAGAAATGCAACTCTTGGGGTCTTTAGCAACTTCAGCTTCCAGGCAAAGTAGCCGATCCCGAATCACTTACATTTATGTTTGTTGTAGGGACCCAATAAGTAAATGGCTACAATGCACCATATAAATGCAAGTTGGTAGCAGTAGTAGTAGAATAGTCACAGTAATAATTTGATAGGAGGGAATGTGCCAAATAGGAAGTATATAAAAAGGGGAATTAGCAACAGGAAGACAATGACAGAAAGTCTTAGAGTAGGAGATAAGAGATTTGCATCTCCAACTCCTCTGATAAGTAGTCATGTAAAGTTCACTAGCTTTTATTTAGAATTTATTTTGTGCCAGGCACCGTGTGATGCTGGGGATTAAAAAAAAAAAAGCAACAGATAAGTCTCTGTTTTCAAGGAGCTCAGTCTCATTGGGGAGACAACATGTAAACAAATAAGTAGGAATGGGATAGATACAGGGCAAATCAGGGATAATCAACAGACAGAAGGCACTTGTATTGATGGGAATTAGGTAAGGCTTCTTATCAACAGTGAGATTTAAGTTAGGACTTGAAGGAATCGAAGAAAGTCAGGAGATAGAGATGAGGGGCAGGAGTATTCAAGGTATAGTGGACAGGCAGTGAAAATCCCTGGAGTCTGAAGATGAGTTTCACTCTTTATTATTTCATGTAAGTCTTTCCATGTTCTTTTAAAAAATTAACTTGTTTATCATTTCCTTTGGTGCAATAATATTCCATCACAATCATATACCATAGCTGGTTCATTCCCAGGTGATTTCCAGTCTTTTGCTTCCAAAAACAGAGCTTCTATAAATATTTTGGAACATATAGGTTCTTTTCCTTTCCCCCCGATCTCCTTGGGAATCAAACCCAAGAGTAATGACTAAACAAAAAAAAATAAGGAGTTTGGACTAGATGTTCCCTGTGTTCTCTTCCATCTCTAAAGTTCTATGAGTTTAATTATTAGGCACACAAGATGAAAATTTGATTTTCTTTGTTGAATTATTTTTTACCCTGGTAATTCCAACAAATTCATGTTGTGCAGGAAATAGAAAATTACCCAGACTCCCCAATTCCAATAACATTTACTTCCTGATAAGACAGGAGAAAATTAAACAGGTATTTCTTCTTTGTCCCACAAACTTTGCTTTACTAAAGAAAGTTATCACAGCCCTTGACTGACTAATTTCAAGCTTCAGATTTTAAATCTTTAGGTCTTGAGGTCACATTGTACTAGAGAACTTTTTCAGTCATTTTTTTCATCCAAAGAATTTAAGTAAAATTAAATCTAATTGTTTGAGCATTACTCGTTGTTGCTGCACTCTTAGAAGCTTCATGATTTTAGCTCTGGGAGGGATATTAACAATTAAGTCCAAACTGCATTTTGCCAGCAAGGGAAGCTTAAGAGAGGTTAAATTTGCCCAAGATTATTGAACCAATCAGTAACAAATTCAGGACTGAAAAATGAATTCCCAGCTCAATGCTTACAGTCTAAAATTTCTAGTTTAAAACCAGAAAATCACAGCTGTTTCTGTCATGTGAGATGAGCTGAAGGATGTTTTTCCTGGGCCCTTGGAAAGCTAGGGAGATAGTTTGACTGTGCTGGAAGGATGTCAGAAGGTATAGTGCCTTGTCTCATCTCTGCCACTCATGAAGTGTGGGATGTTGGGTAAATTTGGGGGACCAGTTTCCTCACTAGTAAAATCAAGTGGCTCACTATATACCAAATAGGTTATAGGAACAAAGAAAGACCCATAGATGCACAACTGTTCATAGCAACATTATTTGTGACATCAAATATTTGGGAATAAAATGTATGCCCCTCAAGTTATAGCATTTGACTATGATGGAATATTTATTCTACCATAAGGAAGGATGGCTATGAAGAATACAGAAACATGGGAAAACTTAAATGAAGTGGAGTGAATAAAGGATAAACAAAAGAACAAGGTATATGATGACTATAACAATGTAAATAATGCCAACGTGGAAAGGTAAACCAACTTTAGTCAAATAGAATGTTCAATGTGAATGCCATACAGCTAAAGTTAAAAGTTAAATAAACTCCTTTTGATTAATCATTGACAACGTAGACCCAAAGAAGAAATATAAGAAAGCACTTTCCTCTCCCTGCTGCACTTTTGTAAAGGAGGAATCCACAGGTGGGGCACATTACATATACTGTTCAATTTTTTTTTCAACGATTTGTCAGTTTTGCTGCTATTTTTCCTCTTCTTTCTCTTTTTTCTTAAAAAAAAATTTATTTGTTATACAAATGGTTCCCTAGAGGGGAGGAAGAGAAGAACACAGGGATAAATTTAGAAGACAAAAACAAAATATATCAATATAATTTATTTTCAAAATTTGATAAACATACTACTTTCTCAAGGAATACACTTTTCCCCTTTTTAAATTAAATTTTCATTGATATCTTTTGCTTCTGAATCACCTTCATTTCCAAAATATCTTCTCTTCTCTCTCCCACAAAACCATCCTTTATGACAAAGATGGAAAAACAATTCAGCAAAACACCAATTAACACATGTTGAATTCTATGATAGTGGCCCCCACCTAGCAAATAAGGGAGGAAGGTGCATATTCATATCTCTTCTTTGGGGCCAAGTTTACTCATACTTTTGCAATGTTCAGTTTTGCTTTTTCATCATTGTTCTTTACATATCATTGTGCATATTATTTTCCTCGTTCTGCTCCTGTCACTTTGCATCAGTTCATATAAATTTTCTCACAATTCTCTGTATCACCCATAGTGATCATTCCTACAGTGCTGTGCTGTCCCATTCCATTCAGTTGCTACAGTATATTTAGCCCTAGGGAGTGTACTTAGGTTTGGATATTTGCTAGAAAGGATCTATGCATTAAAACAAAATATGCAAATTTTTAAATTTAAAATTTATGTAATTTAAATTAAATTTCATGTAAATTTATTTATTTAATTTTTAATTTAACTTTTCAATTCAGTTCAAGGCAAGGCAATAAGAATTTATTATGGGTTAGAAGGCAGCTAAGTAGCTCAGCAGAGAGATGGATAGACTCAATGACAGCAGGAAGATCTGAATTCAAATCTAGCTTCAGACACTAGGTGTTCGACCCTGGGCAAGTCACTAACTTCTGTTTGCCTTAATCCACTGGAGAAGGAAAAGACAAACCATGCTGGTCAATTTGCCAATAAAACCCCATGATAGCAGGGTTTATGGAGTCACAAAGAGTCAGACATGCCTGATCAACAGGTGCCAGGTATTTTGCTAAGTACTTGGAATGCAAGAAAGATAGTCCCTGCCCCCAAGGAGTTTACATTCTAGTAAGGGAAGACCACACATAAAATGGAACTGAAAAGGATGACATGATGGGGTAGAGGGAGAAATGAAGGTTCCCAGCATGTGGACCTAGAAGAAAATGTCCTATGGAGATGTGCCAGCAGGCCATGCAGCCTGGAGAGGAATGAAGACAAAGCTGGCGAGAATCATCCTTAAAGTGGTGGTCCTGGGAAGAACCAGTCAATCAGAGGATTTCCAGTGTGACAAGTCATCCATGGATAGCATCACAGAGAAAATCCTTAGCAGAGTTAAGAGTGGCAGCCACAGCAATCTAGTGAAATAAGTCAAGTTTGTTTGTTTGTTTGTTTTTGGTGGGGAAGTAAATTTGTTTAATTTTTTATTTATTTTTAAATTTTTTCCATGGTTACATGATTTATTTTCTCTCCCCTCCCCCCCTTTCTTCCTTCTCCTCTCCTGGAGCTGAAAAGCAATTCCACTGGGTTGTGCACATGTTATCTAGCACTTGATACCTGAAATAAGTCAAGTTTTGACAGGTTCCAGGCTCCTCTTTATCTTCCCTCTCCCCCGCCCTTATTCAAGTACAGAGTCACCTTCCTGCTCTCTCCATACACCACCTCATCAAAATCTTCTCTCTGCAACATGGGATTTTTGCCCATTAAGAAAAAACAAACGTGGCTTAAAACAGAGGAATACGTTCTAACTATGGAACTGCAGACACGAGCCTTAAGAAGTTTTTGTGTGGGAGGCAGCCTTCCTGTTTGCTCATTAAAATTTATACAGGATTTTCCAAATCTTAATGTCATTTTAAGCTATTAAAATTTAAACTAAACTACTACCAGCTGACCTATTTAAGTTATTAAAGTTTAAAACTGCATTAAGACTTTTGGACCACCCCATACTTTAAAGCAATCACCTACCTTGTCTACTTGAAGTCAGCTAGTAGTAGTTTTTAACTCACAGTGTTAAAAAGTCATGGCAGGGGGGCAGCTGAAGAGCTCAGTTGGCTAGACAGCCAGGCCTCAAGACAGGAAGTCCTGGGTTCAAATCTAGCCTCAGACACTTCCTAGTTGTATGACTCTGGGCAAGTCACTTGACCAGTTGCCCAGCCCTTGCCGCTTTTCTGCCTTGGAACCAATACTTAGTCTTAATTGTAAGACAGAAGGTAAAGGTTAAAAAAAAGTCATAGCATATGTTTTCGTGATTCACTTTACCAGACCCTACATTGATCTGTCAATGAACACAATTCTCTAAATTCTTTATATTCGTTGTTTTAATAGCAGTAACATTCCATTCCATTTGTTTATTATAATCAATTTGCCATTTCCCAAACTGATGGGTACCTATTTGCTTCTAGTTTTTTTAGGGTTCAAAAAGTGTTGCTGTAAATATTTTGATACTTATAGGATTATAGATTTTATAACTAGAAGGGACCTCATGGGCTTTTTAATCCATTCCCTTCATTTTATAGATTTAGAAACTCAAGAAGGGACTTGCTCAGGGTCACACGAGTAGAACATGGCACAGACAGGCTTTGAATTTAGGATCCAGGATTTCAAGTTCAGCAAGAAGGTTCAACACTCTTTCCACTGAACCATGCTACCTCCTCCCTCTTCTCTCTGGCTCTGTCCCTCACAGTCTCTCTGTCTTTCTGACTCTCTCTCCCTCTTCCTGTTCTTCTGTCTGTGTCTCTCTATGTCTATCTCTATGTCTCTGACTGTCTTTCTGTCTCTGTGTCTCTGTCTATCTCTCAGTCTCTGTCTCTGTGTCTCCTTATGTCTGTCTCCCTTTGTCTCTGTCTTTTTGCCTGTCTCTTTCTCTCCCACAAATCAGCCAGGAAAAAACTCTCTGCATTTATGTCCAAACCTTCTCCATCATCTCTCTTGTGACTTCAACGTCACTCATTTGGAGGATGTTCCCTGGTAAATTGCAATCACATTTCAATTTGTCTTGTTCTTTAAGGAAAAAAAAAACCCACAGTTAAATATGCTCATTCCTCCAGCATTCTTCTCATGGAAACTCTTGACCCAAGGCATAGGATGAGCCTTTAGTCTCAGAGCTCCTAATGCTTAGATCTCATAATACGAACAGCATTAGTAAGCATTAGTAAGTCTTTAGTAAGCAGCTTTATGAGCCTCTGACTACAGGTCCCAAGTCTCTTAATTATGATCACTCTCAAGTGGCTTGGGAGAATTTCTCCCCACTGAAAAATACCACACAGTAACTTGTAATCAAGAAGGAACCTTGGAGACCATCCAATCCAGGCCCTTCGTTTTACAGAGGAAATTACATTTATGGAAAGAAGAAAGCACAATGGTCTACTCTCTCTTTCTTACATGTTGGGGAGTGAAGGCAGACGTGGGAAAGAGTATTTCTAAAATTCAGAAATTGGGTTGAACTTACAGAGAGCAGAGGGAATATGACTTATTTTGCAACACTTTGGGGTTCAGTAAAATAAGTCTCTCAAGATTTTCCCATGAGGGGTGGTTAGGTGGCTCAGTGGATAGAGGTTTTCCTATGCACTTTCCAAGGAGAGGCTATCAATCCACTAGGAATCTGACCATTACGGTTGTTAACCTTAGATAGGGAAATAATTCTCTGCTGCCACTCTGTTAACACCTGCCCTTCCTCTTGTGCCTAGAACAGTGCCTTCCTAACACAGTAAGCAATGGGCTAAATATTTGTTATACTAATAAATGACCGAATGACTCTGAAGCCAAAGGCAACAAGTCAGTGGGTGGCAGTCCCTTTAGTACAGCTTTCCTGTTATTAATAACTGCTGTTTTTATAACATTTTATATACCTTATCTCATTTGAGCCTCAAAACAATACTCTGAGCTAAGAATTACAAGCATTATTATACCTATTTGACAGATGAGGAAGCCGAGGTTTAGAGAGAATGTCATAAGCAAGATTTGAACCCAAGTCTTTCTGACTCCAGGTTCAATGAATTGGTCAAATAAATTGCTTATTTAGGGGCAGCTAGGTGGCTCAGTGGGTGGAATTGCCTGGCCCGGAATCAGGAGTTTGAACCTGGGTTCAAATCTGGATTTAGATTTCCTAGCTATGTGATCATGAGCAAGTCGCTTAACCCCAGTTGCCCAGCCCTTAGCACTCTTCTGTCTTGGAACTGATATCTAGTATTGATTCTAAGACAGAAGGTAAAGGTTTAAAAAGGAGAGAGACAGAGACAGAGACAGAGAGAAGAGGGAGAGGGGAGAGAAGGAAAGACAGAGACAGACAGAGAGAGACAGAGACAGAGACAGACACAAACACAGACAGACAGTCAGAGAGACAGGGAGAGGGAGAGGGAGAGGGATAGGGAGAGAGAGAAGAGAGAAGAGAGAAGAGAGAAGAGAGAAGAGAGGAGAGAGGAGAGAGAAGAGAGAAGAGAGAAGAGAGGAGAGAGAGAGAGAGAGAGAGAGAAGAGAGAAGAGAGAGAGAGAGAGAGAGAGAGAGAGAGAGAGAGAGAGAGAGCTTGATTTAAAAAAAAAAGTCAAAAAACAAAAACTACTATGCCACATACCACAGAAGCTTATTCTGAACCAAAGAGAAGGATGTGCCAGAACTTAGGTAGGAACTGAAAGAAAGGGAGGAGATCTTATCCAGATCACTTATCTACTGATTTGCACCTATCAGTTGTCCCAGGAATCATGGAGATAGTTAACAGAAGCAATTTCCACTCCAGGCTGTCCTGCTGAATCTCTAGACTTTCCCCATATGACAGAGAAACCTTTGAATCCTGAAAGCTCATCCTACTTTTGGATTTCACACACTAGAAAGGCCCTTTCCCCCACCCCTTCCCAAGGCCATGACCTCCCTCTGACTCATTCCTCTTTAGACTGCTCTCCTACTCATTCTACTCATGCCACAGCTCCAGGTACCTTTATCCCTTCCTCTCTCCATCCTTTCATCTTTGTTGCTGTTGTGCCCCTCCTGGAACATAAGTTCCTTAAGAGCAGGGACTGGATATCTTCCTGCTTGTATATGTATTCCTAGCACTTAGCATAGTGCCCCACACCTTGAGGCTTCACCTCAAGAAGCTCACCACTGTAGAAACCGAACTGACATTGGGGAGAAGGGAATTGAACAAGTATTTAAGAATCAACAAATGTGCCAAGCACTGTGATAAGTACTATAGAAATATTACCATTTTTTATCTTTAAAGGGTTTTTTAATTTGTTATTTTTATTTATTTTTATTTGCTATTTTAAATTCTCATTTTAAAGATGAGGAAACGGAAATAGGCACATTTGAAGGGACTTGACCAGTGTGAAGACAGAATTAACTCTCCCTTTGTCTGTTAGTTAATCAAATCAAGAACTTAAAAGTACCCCTACTTAGTAGCTAGGTAAGGCCATAAGCACTGGGTAGTGCTAGGCAAATTGGGAGTGTGAACTAGTAAGTGACCTGTGAGTTCTCTTACCTAATGGTTAGCTAGCTATAGACAAAGGGAGAGTTAATTCTATCTTCCCACCAGGGTGACAGTTAACAGGTATCTGAGGTCATAATTGAACTCAGATCTTCCTAACTTAAAGCCCTCTACCCATTGTACAACTGGTCTTTTCTGCCTATATCTGCACAGAGATTGTACAGGAATAGACCTCCATGATGAAATATATATATATATACATATATATATAATTTTTCCCCAAAGGCGTAAAATTAATCTAACTATTCTGAGAAGTAATTTGTAATTATCAGAGAAAATTCACTAAATTATCCATTCCTACCCTTCGGCCTAGGAATCCTTTTACTACCCAAACACCTCAGGGAGCACAAAGCTGGAAATCTCCATCCAGAACAAATATCATAGCAGCACTTTTGTGAGAGCTCCAAACTGTCCACTCAGGAGAATGGCAGATTGTTACAAATTGTGATATATAAACGTAATGGAACATCACTGTGCTTTAAGATGCAACCAATGCGAGGAATTCAGAGAAATATCCAAAGATTGTGAATTGATAGTAGCTTAAGTAAGCAGACCCCTGAGAACAATGAATACAATGACTAACACCATAAACAATAGGAGTTGTACTCTGATTAATTGTATTGACCAATATCTGTCTGGAGAACAGATGATAAAATATTTTCTCTGGGGTCAGCTCAGTGGATTGAGAGCCAGCCTAGAGATGAGAGATCCTAGGTTCAAATCTGGTCTCAGACACTTCCTATCTGGGTGTCTCTAGGCAAGTCACTTAACCCACATTACCTAGCCCTTTGATTCTAAGATGGAAAGTAAGGGTTTAATTTAAAAAATATATTTTTAATTACATTTTTTAAATTTTAAATTAATTTAAAATTAAAGTTTAATTTTAATTTAAATAATAAACAAACAAATATAAAGTGATAGTTTAAATAAAAATTAAAATTAAAATTAAAAATATTTTTAATTAAAAAAATTTAAATTTAAAAAATTTCAAATTTTTTAAATTAAAAAATCAATGTTTTATTATATATAATTATACACAATTTTATACACAAATAATATAAAATTTAAAATTTAAATTAAAATGTTTAAATTAAAATATATATATACATATGTAATCACCCATATTTCTAACAGTGGAAATATGGGTGATTACAGACATGAAATATTCTTTTATTATTCCATTCCATCAGGCTTCCCCAGGCTATGGTGCTTCCATAATGGGCTGTGCCTTTAAGATTTGTTGCTAAATCTTAGTTCAGAAAATTCTAAGAAAAGCAGTAACTCTGAGAGACAGCTGCTGGGAGTTCTGTTTGACTGAGAGTTCTGAGATAAGCAATTGCTGGGTATGAAATGTGACAAGCTGTTATATAAACTTGGGAAATAGGAACAACAAGGCTATGTTAGGATTGTGGAATGGCTTGATCTGATTTTTATTTATCTCATTCTAACCTGACCCCAGAAAGAAAAGGGGAGAGAGAAAGAAGTGAAAGGACAGATTTCAAAACTATATTCGCTAAGCTTGAAGATGGAAATATTGGCTTCTACTTGCTTTTGAGAAGTCTAACTGAACAGAGGAACAGCCTGGAAGCAGATAATAAAGGAGTCACCCAGCAGATTAACTAGTTTGGCTGAGATGTTGTACCCAACGAGGTGCTAGTCGGATACCACATGGACCAAAAATGCTTAGCCATAGAAGCAGCTCTTCAACACAGAAGCTAAAATTCTTCAAGGAACTTTTATAAATAGCTTCTGAGGCAGAAAGAAAATATCAAAGTTTACAGTTCCAGAGCTGTGAGTTACACCGAGCACCTAGGTTTTCCTCACTCACGTGTCTCATTAGCAGGCCTCTGTGTGTACCCACTCTCCCACATAGATACATTGGTGGGAGAGTGTGACCTAGATTTATTTGCAGATTGTGATAGATTTATTATTTATGCATTTGCTTGAACACAGAAGAGTCTGTGAAAGTATTTCTTTTGCTCTAATATTAAGGAATGGATTATAGTTAAAATTTAAAATCTAAAAAGTCTAAATTTTGAGGAACTGGTATTATAAATAGAAATGCATTGGTGGGGGCTCGAGTTACATTGGTGGGTAGGGATGAAGTCTTGACTCTTGTGCAGTGGATTTAAGTGAGGTCCCCACTAATGTATTTCCATTTATATAAAATATAATGACACCTAGGACCTTGAGGGAATTTGAGAGTAAGTATAACCATGGGGTAGTGGTCCTTCTCTAAGACTCTAGCTAGACATGCTAGTGTAAGGGAAGGCTGGAATAAGCCGGCTCAGTAAAAGCCATCTCTGAGAGAGTAAGTCGTTGTTAGGCACAGCCAGGGGAAGTGGCCACCCGGCATACCTATGATACCTGCACTGGCCACTCTCTGCTCCCTTCCCAATCTCTACTCCTTGGTGAACCAGTTCAATTCTATGCTATCCTCTACTTTCAAATCCTTCGACCCCTGTTTCTATCGCGCCTTATCCTACTCCAGTCCCGGCCACGTGCGCTCAGGGCTTTGCTGGAGACATCCTTCTAGGTTACAGAGAGCCGGTGGTTACATTTTCAAGGTGCGCATTTACATTTTGGAAACAAACACTCTTCATCATGGATACAGTATTGATTTATTTTTTTTGTCTATACTTAAGGGTGATGCTAATGTTAATGATGGAGATTAAATATTGCTCCCCTCATTACCATCTTTGGAACTTCTTTTCTTGGTCAACACTCCCCAGATGGAGCGTTTCTCTCATTAGAATATAAGCTCCCAGAGAAAGGAGCAGAACCAGGAGAACGTTGTACGCAGCGACTGATACATTGTAGCATGATCGATGAAACTGACGTCTCTACTAGCAGCAATGCAATGATCCAGGACAATCCCGAGGGACTTGTGACAAAGAACATTCTCCGGATCCAAAGAAAGAACTGTGGGAGCAGAAATGCTGAAGAAAACCATGATCAATCACATAGTTGGATGGGGATATGATGAGGGTTTTGATGTTGAAGAATCACTCTATTGCAATTATGAATAACATGGAAAGAGGCTTTGAACAATGATTTGGGTATAACCCAGTGGAATTGTTTGTCAGCTTTGGGAAGGGGGGAAGGAAAAAAGGGGGGAATCATGAATCATGGAACCATGGAAAAAATTTCTAAATTAAAAAAAAAGAGGAAAAAAAGAATATAAGCTCGTAGAGGTCAGGGGCTGTCTTGTTTTTATGTTATATGCTCAGAGTTTAGCACAGGGCTGGGCATACATAGTAACGGTTTAATAAATGTTTTTCATTTAATTTTATTATTTATATATAGGCAGGTAGGTGTTGTATCCAGTCTGTAGTCAGTAAAACCTGAGTTCAAATCTAGCCTCAGATACTCACTAGTTGTATGACCCTGGGAAATTCCTAAAAAAGCAAACAAACAAAAAACCCTCCATTTGCCTCAGTTTCCTCATCTATAAAACAAGGTTAATAATAGTACTCACCTCAAAGGCTTGTTGGGAGAATCAAGCAAGATAATAATTATAAAGCACTTAGCACAGTTCCTGGCACATGGTAAGCCTTATATAAATGTTAGTTGTTATTATTAATGGTTTAATAAATGCTTTTCGTTCTTTCATAGACAGGACAGTGGATTAATTGGAGGTGGAGTTCTGGAAACCTAAATTCATATCCTAACTTGGATGCTTACTAGCTAGATATTTCACCTCTCTTCACTTCAGCTCCCTCATCTGTTAAAATAAGGATAATGAGGATCAAAAGAGATAATATATGTAATATGTTTTGCAAAATGAAGTCTTATATAAATACTAACTAGTAAGGGTATAGATAGTCTTTCCTAAGCAGCTCACTACAAAAGACCATGTAGAGAATGTATGGTCCCACTGTTTCTTTGATTTAAAATAAAATGCATCCAGCTCCTTCCTAGCTGTGTGACCCTGGGTAAGTCACTTAATTCCCATTGCTTAGCTCTTACCACTCTTCTGCCTTGGAATCAATACTCAGTATTGATTCTAAGACGGAAGGTAAGGGCTTAAAAAAATAATAAAATAAAATAAAATTGATCCAGTAGGCAAAAACATATCCTCAAAGGCCATGAGGCAACAACGTGTTTCCTATGCAGAGTGAAGGGAAGGGAACAGTCATTTATTAAGTACCTACTGTGTGCCAGGCACTGTTAAAATGCTTCACAAGGGGGCAGCTGGGTAGCTCAGTGGATTGAGAGTCAGGCCTAGAGACCAGAGGTCCTAGGTTCAAATCCCGCCTCAGACACTTCCTAGCTGTGTGACCCTGGGCAAGTCACTTGACCCCCATTGCCTACCCTTACCACTCTCCCACCAAGGAGCTAATACACAGAAGTTAAAGGTTTAAAAATGTAAATAAACTAAAATAAAATAAAATGTTTCACAAATAGTATCCCATTTAATCTTATTAATAATCCTAATAATAAACATTATTATTATTCCCATTTTCTTGGTGGTGGTCCTTCCTTAGGATCAATGACATTTTGGGGTGATGCCTTGACACTCTTTTGAAGTGGATTTAAGTGAAGAAGGTTGTACAACGTCATCAGCCTCACTTTCTCTTCCAGAGTCATCAAAGTCCAGTGGCAAAGCGAAAGTCCAGATGACTGGTGATGGCTAGGGATGCAAGGGATGACCATGATGTCTTCAATGTCTGGCCAAGCTCTGGGAACTCCACAGAGCCTGCTTCAGCTGCCTTCCTGGCAGAAAGAATCATTATTCCCATTTTACAGGTGAAGGAAAGTAAGTCATGCATAGTCATACAACGAAGTGTCCAACCAAGTCCAAATGTCCATCCAGACTGCTTCCCACCATACAGCCTCAGCACAGAGGGGCTTGTCTGTTTCTCCTCCAAATCCCGGGTGCACATTCCAGCAGCAGCTTCTAGGGGCTACCAGGTTCTTCCCTCCTCTCCTTTTGGACATCTCTGAGAAGCAGACAACGGAGACCTGCCTGAGTTGGCTCAGCAGTCCCAGAAGAAGATGGAAGGCTGGAAATGAATGGGGAGGGAGCCCGAGTGTCCCCTGAGCCTCCCAGCTCTGTGGGAGTGCTATTGACCAAGCCTGAAGAAGGAAGAGATAAATGGGACAGACTCGGATGGAGGAGCAAATAGGCTCAGAGAGTGATCGAAGGCAGAGCAGTTCCCACAGTCCCTTGAAGAGAGCCTTTGTGTGGGGGGTGGAGGGTGAGGGGAGGAGTGGGCTTCGGGAGGCTGGACTGAAGCGAAAGTAGTTTTAAATAGCCTGGAGGCATTCTGACCCTGGCATGGGAAAAGGCTGGTACCCTTTCAGCTGAGATTCCACTGTCATTCCCTCCCTCTGACCCCCTAAGTCCAGCCACAGGGCAGCTGGCCCGCTTCTCCTGAGTGGGAGTGGGAGAATTGATGGAGGATGCATCATCTGGGGGAGGCCTGCTGTGACTTCTGGGAATGGAAGCTGGTGGCAGTGATCGCCAGGAGGGACACCTACGCGGACAACTAGAAGCAGGCAAAAAAACGGGAAGTCACGAAGGCATCAAGAGAACAGAAAATCACCGATTCCCAAAAGGGAAGAAGGGGAAACAAAGTCCTTCTCCCTTGCTAGGGCCCAAAACAGAAGAGCCCAAGCACTCTTGCAGGGAGCAAGCCCACCGGAAAGGAGAGTCTCGACTCCCTGTAATAGGATGGTAGGCTTGGAGCTGGAAATGACCTTGGGGGAGGGGGGTGTCTAGTCTCATTCCTTTTATTCCATGGTCTCTGAGAAACAGAGAGGTTAAGACACTTGCTGGAAGTCACAGAGGTAATGAGGATTTAAACCTAGTTTCTCCTACTTCAGGCTTTCCATTTAAACCTAGTTTCTCCTACTTCAGGCTTTCCAAGGTCATTTCCAGCTCCAAGCCTACCATCCTATTACAGGGAGTCGAGACTCTCCTTTCCGGTGGGCTTGCTCCCTGCAAGAGTGCTTGGGCTCTTCTGTTTTGGGCCCTAGCAAGGGAGAAGGACTTTGTTTCCCCTTCTTCCCTTTTGGGAATTGGTGATTTTCTGCGATTCTTCTCTATGGGTTGAGATTCGAGTCTTTTCTCCTCCTTGCTAGAGCCTCCAACCAGGATGATACTTGAGGTCATAAAGACTCTCTAGGTCTGGGGCTAGGCAGCACAGTGGATAGAGAGGCACGCCTGGAGGTGGAAGGATCCGAGGTCAAATCTGTCCTCAGATACCTGCTGGGCAAGTCACTTGACCCCTCTTGCCTAGTCCTTACCACTCTTTTGCTTTAGAACCTTAGAACTTGGTGTTGATTCTAAGATGGAAAGTAAGGATTAAAAAAACAAACAACTATCTAAGTCCCTCCCTGGAGTGAAGGGATGTCTCATTGGCAAGCAAAGTCCCTTGACTCTGGTCTAAGGGGGAAGTTCTTTCTTGGTCCTCACTATGAGAATAAAAACCCATTCTCTGTGTTATGGCAGCTAAATGGTTAAAACTGGCAAATGGCAATAACAGAACAGGACCAGCTCCTACCAAAGGCCTGAGGGGGAAGAAGAACGGAGGAAGACGCCCATGGGGGCCCCCTTCCTCCCAATAGGCGATGCTATGAAATGTCTGTGAGGAGTGAAGTGATGGGTCCTGGGATTTCCTGGCCTGGACCCTGAAAGTCTCTGGGATGAGATCAGGCCGATGATGATTTCTAGTCCAGGGGATTCTTGGCACAGTGCCCGCCCGGGATACCTTGTAGGTGCTCTCTAATATTTGACTTTTGTGGATTCTATTAGTGCTGGGCAAAACCTCTGGAGGATTTCTTTTTCAATCTGAATCTTTTGAGAACTGTATCCTTCCAGCGACATTCTTTCACTAATCCCTCTGATGGATTTTCTCAAACTTTAAGGTAAGGTGAGTCCAGGGCAGATCCCGAATAATACCTCTGGTCCAGAGGAAGTCTCCAGGCCTGAGTCCTTGGACCCAGAAACTCCTGAGGTTGCCTTAGGGTGGAAGGGGATAGGTTGGGGGTGCCCAGCTTGTTCCCTGTGGCTCATCTAGAGTTATGAGTGTCCGTGGCACTCCAACAGGTAAGGAATGGCTTGTAAGGCACTTGTGAATGCCAAAGGGATGGGCAGGAAATTGCATGGCAATGAGCCATAAGCAGGCAGGCCAAACCCCTTAGGCCTGTTTGGACGGTGACACCCTCTGACTGAGATTTTCACTTGCCACATTATCTCATCTGACATCACCCAGATCCATAATGCTGGGGCAATGTCAGGAGACAGAGACTGATAGCCCAGAAACAGGTCTGGCCTTGGGCAAAATTGGGAAGGCCTCCAATTTACCACCAATAGCTCCAGCCTTCTTGTCCTTTTCTCTTTCCCCCACACAGTGTCTCCTTCATCGGGAGTTCTCATGTCAAAACTTCTCAAGAAGTGATCTGGGACGGCAGCTCGGTGGCTCAGTGGATTGAGAGGCAGGCCCACAGCCGGGAGGTCCTGGATTCTGATCTGGCCTCAGACACTTTCTAGCTGGGTGAGGCTGGGCAAGTCATTCAACACTCATTGTGGAGTTCTTACTACTCCTCTGCCTTAGAACCAATATTCAGTATTGATTCTAAGATGGAAGGTGCGGGGTTTGAAGAAAGAAAGAAAAAGAAAGAGAGAGAGAGAGAGAGAGAGAGAGAGAGAGAGAGAGAGAGAGAGAGAAAGGAAAGAAAGAAAGAGAAAAAAGAAAGGAAGAAAGAAAGAAAGGAAGGAAGGAAGGAAGGAAGGAAGAAAGAAAGAAAAGAAGAAAGAAGATCTGGAATCCATTCACACAAAAGCATAAATAACTAAAAAACTTGCTAATTAACTTGATCAAATGAAATAACACATAAAGCACTTTGCAAACTTTAAAGTGCCACATAAATGCCAGCTATTATTATTGTTGTTGTTATTTGGATGTTACCCTTTCCAGAGTGTGTGTGTGTGTGTGTGTGTGTGTGTGTGTGTGTGTGTGTGTGTGTGTGTGTGTGTAGTAGAAAGGCATTCTTTATAGCTCTAAAGGTTTACTATGTAAGTGTCTGTCTCCTCTGCTTATGGCTGACCTCATGAAGAAATGTCTTTTGTACTCATGCTCTGATCCATTTCCTTTGAACACCCTTTTGTGTTCCCTAATTTCCCACCCCATCTAAGCAAAGAGACAAGGTCCAACATTAAGTGGGCCATAAAACAGGAGACCAGGAAAAATGTGGGTGTGGACCAAGAAGTAAATAGAGAAACCATACAAAGAGATAGGACCATAAGCAGAAACACTAGACTTTTCTCCATAAATGATGTCATAGGATTTAGGGTTGGAAAAGACTTTAGAGATAAGCTAATTCAATCCTCCCATGTTACAGATAGAGAACGCTTGACCTCAAAGGGGTTAAATGACTTGTCCAGAATCATCTAGCAAGTCACTGAAAGAAGATGGACTCTACCCGAGTCAGCCAGTATATGACACATTCAGAATTAACCTGGAAGACTTGTATGAACAGATACAGGGTGAAGTGAGCAGGATCAGAAGGACAACTTACAAAATGAGAACAATGATGTAAAGGGAAGAAATTTTGAAAGACTTTAAAATTCAGTGAGATATTTTGAGACATGGCCACTATATTGATTTGCTTTGCTTGTATGATGAGGGTCTGGAGCAGTTGCAGAGTGCTTGAGATGGTGTCTTTCCCTTTGAAGAAATTGAGGATCCTGTTTCTGGGAGAGTCGTGGTGACATGTAAGGGAAATGCTTTGGAGAACATATCTGGAGTTGATTCTGGCTGGCTAAGTGCAAGGTGAATGGGAGACTCTGGTCAGGACCCAGACCAGTGTGGTTGAAGTAAAGACTCATGTGGCGGTTATGGCACATCTGGAGATGAACTTAGTAAGGCCAATTTTATGTAAGAACCATGGGACCATCATGGCATAGGGGAAGAGTATCCCCCTGAGCTGTTGGGAGGAAATGTTTGTAAGTCTGTTCATATTAAATCTCAAAGTAAATATACCTTGGTAAAAGCTAGTTGATGTTTAGTGGTTAAATGGAATTGGAGCACTAGCAACTGGAACCTACCAGTGGGCAGAACATAGCCAGGAGGGCCGTAAGCAGATAGTAGTAGAGAAAAGAGATGTCCCAAATCTCTGGGGTATCCTAGAACCTCGAGGGGTGGGTTGTAGCCTGCCTCACTCTGGGAGAGGGAGGGACCAGAAGCATTCTTGTTAACTTGACTGGACCTAGTTTTCACAATGGAGTGCTTCTATTTTTGGCTTCTGGGAAGTGATGATGGAGATACAAAAAAAGAGAAGAAAAGAATATCTATAAGTCTACAAATACATGGAAGACCACAGAAGGGAAGTTCAGAAGATATAGCAGAGAATTGGGGTGTTTTGTTACCATGGTATTAAGTTTAATACAAACACAAAAACAAAATTATATAACCCAAGTTCCCGGTTTCATAAGTATATAATCCTCTTTTCAGTTCTTCTTTATGAAATATTCATATCTGTTGAACTTTGTTAAGTTCAGAATTAAAAAGAAAACAATTCAGCTAGAGATAGCTTTAGAGGAGACTCAGAAATTTTTAAAATGAAACAAAAACTTTTGATTATAATTCAACACTGATAATCCTTGGGTGTCGTATCAAGTCAACAAGCATTTATTAAGTACCTACTGTTTGCCAGACACTGTGCCAAATACACTGTGTCCAGTTTAGGAAGTCACATTTTTGGGGAGACACTGCCAGGCTGAAACACGTCTTGAAAAGGTTGGTCAGGTTGGTGAGGGGACTCCAAACCATGTCATGGGAAGAGAAGTTAAAGGAACTGGAGTTGTTTAGATTGGAGCAAAGGAGACTTAAGGGGGTATAGTTTGTCTTCGTATGTTTATTTGAAGGCCTATTATTTGACTAGGATTAAAGTAATGTGTGCTTGGCCCTAGAGGTCAGAAGTCAGACCAAAGAGATGGGATTAACAGGGACACAAGTTTGGGTTTGACATAACATGAAATATTGTACCTATTGGCACATATGGTTGACATACTATTTGATTTTACTGAAGTATTTTTTTTCCCTTTTAGAATCTTTGTTACAGGGGTGGATAACGGATAGAGAGTAGAGAGCCAGATGTAGAGATAGTGGTCCTGAGTTCAAATCTGGAATCAGACACTTCTTAGCCATATGACCCTGAACAAGTCACTTAACCCCAACCGCCTACCCTTAGTACTTCTGCCTAGAAACTGATTCTTAGTTTTGATTCTATGACAGAAAGTAAGGTTTCAAAACATAAAAATAAAAATAAAATCTTTGTTACAAAGAGATGTTCACTGGCTAAGGGAGTAGAGATGGATAGGTTTGGAAAGGAAGATGATATGGAGCTGACATACCCAGAAAAAATTATATTAATAAAAAAGTTTTAAATGCTTACTGTCTTAGAATCAATACTATGTATTGAAAATACATAAATAAAATAAAATGCAAATATAAAAATAAATAAAAATAAAACCACTCCAAATTCCAAAAGTCTATGCAGATCCTAACCATTATTAGCCCTTCTGGAAGAACAGAAAAACAGGGTTCCATACCCAAGAGCTCCCATTCTAATGGAGGAGTCAATATGTCAATACTATGTATTGATTCCAAGGTAGAAGACTGATAAGGGCTAGGCAATGGAGGTTAAGTGACTTGCCCAGGGTCACACAGCTGGGAAGTGTCTGAGGCCGGATTTGAACCTAGGACCTCCCATCTCTAGGCCTGGCTCTCAATTCACTGAGCTACCCAGCTGCCCCCTATTAATTTTTTTTTAAATGAAGGTGATGTAAAATAAAAGGTATCAAAAAGAAAAATTAAATAAAAAACACGCTGCTCAGAAAAAATGTTGGGCTTGAAAAGAGTAGGCAATGGACAAGTGGTGTGTTCCAGGGGCATCCACGCAATGTCAAGAGAACTTAAGGCTCCAAGCACATTGGGTGAAGCCCCTGTGGATAATTTTTTGGAGGTCATGGGTAATGAACTAAGCTGGCATGGATGACCTACTAGAGAAAATGCCCACATGAGTGAGATCAGAGATCCATTGGAGTCTTGGAATGAATGGTGAAATGGCCAGACAGCACCTATGATAAAACAAAGGCAAACATTCCTGTTAAGCAAACTGAAACTGTATTCCTTTTCATGAGTGCTGATGTTGATAAAACCTGTTATTCTGATTTAATCGCTCTGACTCCTTGTGAACCCCTGAGAAAGGAAGGCAAAGTTGACTACCAGGTTCTCAATTGCATGACATCCAGAAAGCACAGGCTACCTGGTCTGCCACAAAACCAAATGTTTCGAGCTCTAGGTCGCCTCTAGCCTAGACAATCTTGGGGAGTCCAGCAGGAGACCCAGAGACTGTGGCGGTTATGGTCCAGTCTCTCTGACATCTTCAGACCATTCAAGTTCATGATTGACAGAATAAGAGCCTTGTTAAAAGAACGTCCTGCCTGAGGATCACCCTAAACCCAGAGCCTGGGAGCTCAAACTATGGATAAGAGTAAGATTAGAGAAGGGGTCCCCAGGAGAGTTATGTGGCTTAGGGGAGCAAAAGGAATTCAGGAAGCTCATCCAGGCCACGACTGCCAAACAACATCCATCCATTCATCTATCTATCAATCTATTTCATCTCTTTTCCATAACCATTTATTTAACCATCTTATTGCCTCAACAAGGTTAGTTAGGATACATAATGACCCATAATCAAGAATTGTGTCACACTGTGAGATCATGTGTTTATGGTTTGAGAGACAAACTGTGCTATAATGTATAAGCTTGGAATTAGGAACACGTGAGTTTGAGTCTTGCATCATATGCTTTTTTTTTTTTTTTTAACCCTTATCTTCTGTCTTAGAATGGATACTAAGTATTGGTTTCGAGGCAGAAAAGGGTTAAGGGATAATAGGTAATAAGTGACTTGCTCAGGGTCACACAGCTAGGAAGTGTCTAAGGCTAGATCTAAACCCAGGACCTCCTGTCTCCAAGTCTAGCTCTCTATCCACTGGGCACCTGGCTGCTCCTTGCCATATATACTTAATATCTTTGTGACTCTGGGTAAGTCACTTGATCTTTATCTGCCTCAGTTCCTCATCTATAGAATGGGGATAATAACACCTGACTCCCGAGATCATTGTGAGAAAAAAGTGAGATGGTGTTTGTAAAGAGTTTTGCAAACTTTAAAGTGTGATGTACTTGGAAAAAAATGATCCACCAACTTATAATATTAGAGAGTTTTCAGGGCACTGAAAGATTGAGTGGCTTGCCCAGAGCCACACAGACAATATGTACTCAAGATAGGATTTTAACCCAAATCTCCCTGACTCTGAGACTGGTTGGCTATTCGCAATGCCACAGTACCTCCCTATTAAGTGGCAAAGGAAAGCAAAAGTTGCTACAACACAGCAATATTCACCAATAATAAACTTAGTCTCCATTTGAAAAAAGAAAGTGTACTATAAATGCTGTCATGCTGGGAGGTCAGATTTAGTAAACTCTCTGGAGTGCCTTTGAACGCTGAACCCGTCATCCCACGCCTAGACCTTCCCTGAGAGCTCTATTTATCTTCTCTTTCGGAACCTTCGCTGAGAGATGCACACAGTGGGTCCTTCGCGGATATGTAAATCCTTGTGGCGCTCTTGAACTGCCTTCCCCCGTGTAATCCCTCTTCAGATGACAGGCTTTCGAAAACAGGAAGCTTTTATCTGGGAGTCCCCTCCGTGGAACTCAAACGAACAACGTGGCCACTCGCTGAACTAAAACTGACCCGGCCACGTTCAGATCGGAAACATCCAAAGCCTGGCCAGCCCCACCCCAGCTCCTTCGTCCTTTTCTCCTACCCTCCAGGGGTATGGCGAGCCTCAAGTGAGACATCTGCCAGACACTCACCGCACTGTTTAGCACAGAGTAAGCTTATACTAAGCTAATGCTTATTTCCTTCCCCTCCCCTTCCCTCTTTCCTGGAACACAGCGGATTGGCCAACCTCCAGGATCTCCTGGCTCTGGCTCGGAATCTTCCGGCCAGAGATGACAGCCGGGCTCCCCCTCCTGGTAAGCAGCGGTATTGCAGCCATCCCCTTCCCCGCCCAATATGAGTGAATGTACTTTGGGGAATTTTTATCTTTTTTTTCCCTTTAAACTCTTTATCTTCTATCCTAGTAACAGTTCTAAGACAGAAGGATGAGGGTTAGGCAATTTGAGTTAAGTGACTTGCCCAGGGTTACGTAGTTCTAGGAAGTGTATGAGGACAGATTTGAACCCAGTTTCTCCCCTCTCTGGTCTTGGCATTCAATTTATTTATTCATCTAGGGACCCCCTATATCTGCTTTTTTTTTTTTTAAACTCTTGTACTTCGGTGTATTGTCTCATAGGTGGAAGAGTGGTAAGGGTGGGCAATGGGGGTCAAGTGACTTGCCCAGGGTCACACAGCTGGGAAGTGGCTGAGGCTGGGTTTGAACCTAGGACCTCCTGTCTCTAGACCCGACTCTCACTCCACTGAGCTACCCAGCTGCCCCTCTGCTTTTTTTTTTTTAATTAAAATTTTTTTAAATTTTCATCTTAGAATCAATATTATGTATTGGTTCCAAGACATAAGAGGGGTAAGGGCTAAGCAGCTATGGTTAAGTGACTTGCCCTGGGTTGCACAGCTAGGACTTGTCTGAGGGCAGATTTGAACCCAGGACCTCTCCTCTCTGGGTCTGGTTCTCAATCCATTGAACCACCCAGCTGCCTCCTTAGTTCTACTTTTAAAATTAAGTTTCATTAATGTCCTTTGTATGTCACATTAATTAATGAACACTCCTCTCCCTTTCTACTCACTCACTGAACCTTAAGGGAAGATAGACATTTTTTAAGTTAGATACATCAATTATGTCTGATTATATCACACCCTGAAGCCTCCACTTTGCTTATCAAAGAAAATGCATTTTCTCAGTTGCCAAAATTAGAGCATTTGGTTTAATCTGATTATCCTTCCCATTTCCATTACTGTAGTCCTTCTGTATATTTCTCTAGTTCCATTTATTTTGCCCAGGTCTCAAGTCTTCTCATATTTCTTAGAATACATATTTTCATTGCTTGCAACATAAGAGTTAATAGTAAAGGATCAAATATCTGAGATCATAGCTCTAGATCTAGGAAGGGCAAAAAGGACCATCTCGACTAACCTCCTTACCTTACTGAAGAAGAAACTGAGGGGGCAGTTAGATGGCTCAGAATATAAAGCACCAGACCTGGACCTGGTTCAAATCTGCCCTCAGACACTTCCTAGCTGTGTGACCCTGGGCAAGTCACTTAACCCCATTTGCCTAGCCCTTTCCCTTCTGTCTTGTTGAGTTTGTTACTAGGATAAAAAATAAGAGTGTTTTTTTTTAAAAGAGGAAACTGAGGCTTTTGGAGGTCAGATGACTTGTCTAAGGCCACCAAAGTATTAAATGATGGAGGCAGGATTTGAACCTACCTCCTCTGACTAGCGTTCTTTCTACTGAACACACTGCCTCAAAGAAATCTAGACTCAGAATACTTAAGCCGTTTGCCCAAAGTCATAGATAAGTTATATGAGTGACACAGTTGAGATGGGAACCCTGGTCCTCTGACTGCATCCCTAGCCATCTTTCCCTTCCTTCCCACTGTCTCCCATCTAGGGAATATAAGGAAGGAATAATAGTACTAAGAAGTCATGTACAAGGTCTGTTTTAATCTCAGGATCAGCGTGGAAGTTTGTTGTTGTTCAGTCATTATTCAGTCATGCCTGACTCTTTGTGACACCAGTTTTTGCTTTTTGTTTTTGGCAGAGATCCTGGAGCAGTTTGCCATTTCCTTCTCCAGCTCATTTAACAAAGGAAGAAATGGAATGTTATAAGAGAATTAGGGAAAGTTTAGCAATAGACATGTTAACTGGATGGCTGACAGGCAAGTTCTGGAATGTTCTTATAACAGGAAGCAAACAGAGTTAATTGACTTGCCCAGGGACATATAGCTAGGAAGGGTCTGAGGCCAGATTTGAACTCAGGAAATGAGTCTTCCTGACTCCAGGAGGCTGGACACTCTCTGCAGGATGGCACCACCTAGCAGCCCCTAAATGAAAGTACAGTAAGTCAACTTGGTCATTGAGTGTTTATTTATGAAGTGCAGAGAAAACCTTATGGATAGCTATGGTTCATGGAGTCACAAAGACCAACAATAACAATGATTATGATGATTGTCATCGTCATTGTGTCCATCTGACAGCCAGCCCCTTGAGAGCCAGGATTGTTTTTTGTCTTTTTTTGTATTCCCGGTTCTTAGTTTAGGGCCTTGCACACATTAAGTGCTCAAAACATGTTTATTAATTGATTGACCATATAAGGTGCTGTCCTGGTTCTGCTTTTTTCATTCTGAATTATTTCCTAGAAGTCTTCATACATTTCTTTGTATTCCTCAGTTACCATTTTTATGACCCAATAACATTGCACTGCATATATATATTTTTTTAAATTTTATTTTTATAATATTTTTCCATGGTTCCATGATTCATGTTGTCTCAACATTGCACTATATTAATAAGCCAAGGTTTAAAGACTGGGCACAGATAGGAATCGGTACAGATTGGTTCTCCTGGCTGTCCCACCCTGCAAACTCCCACCTTCTAATTATAGCCTCAAGAGATGGTCCTAGTAATGGGGTCTAAGGGTATGGCAGTTCAGTTTTCTAATGTCAGACTGCTCTCCAGGACTGCACCTCATGGCTCTCCCAAGAACATAATACCAGTCCTGGCTTATTACACTCTCTCAATCTGAATCTGAATCTTCTCTGCCATATCCTGCAAAACTGGACATTCATACTCTGCTTGAAGACTTCCAGGGATAGAGAACCCCCTACCTCCCAAGGCTGCTCATTCTACTTTTAGAAAAACTTAATTTAAGGGGGGGTAAGTGGTGGGGTTGCTGTTTGGCCCATGGAGGCTATGTATGTGCATGTGGATCTTTCCAGAAATGGCTTGCAGCAAAAACAAGAATAGACTTCTCTAGAATCTCTTCTCCTGGTCCTTCTCCAAGGGAGGTTCTGATTCCTACCAGAAGGGAGCAGGAGCCTTGGACTAGAGGTTGGCTACTCTGCTCTCCTGAGAGAGACTGGGATAAACTTGGTTAGAATTTGATTGATCTGCTTCCTTAGTTACTATAGGACAGTGTTGGTGAAGACGTGGCACATATGCAGAGTCGGCACTCAGGGAGCTGCTCTTCCCCCCACCCCCCCTTCCCATAGCCTGAAAGGCATTTTTTTGATGCCCCAACCCTCTGTCCATTGGCCCAAAGCAAGCACTTTCTCCCTCAACTCTCCCTGCTAATCTAAGGCTCACAAACAGTTTGAATTTGCCCTCTGGGCACAAGGACTCTGGAGGAAGTCATTTTTTAGGTTCAAGCTAAGCACCTGATCACTATCCCTTAATAGGAAACAAGTGCCCCAGTGGATATATCCAAGGCTTGACTCCTTTCTCACCAGATACCAGGTCCACAATGATACACATAGCAAATAAGCCCATTTGTTAACATCTATAGCAAAAAAAAGAGAGAACGTGTACAAAGGAGAATATATCTAACTCTTTGCCTCTGTCTAGTTAAGAATCAGCCAGGAGCAGCTGGGTAGCTCAGTGGATTGAGAGTCAGGCCTAGAGACAGGAGGTCCTAGGTTCAAATCTGGCCTCAGACACTTCCCAGCTGTGTGACCCTGGGCAAGTCACTTGACCCCCATTGCCCACCCTTACCACTCTTCTACCTAGGATCCAATACACAGAAGTTAAGGGTTTAAAAAAAAAAAAAAGAATCAGCCAGAGTCAACTAGCAATTAAGAGCTCACTAAGTTTCAGGCACTGTCATGAGCTCCCCTATTGGAAGGGAAGTTGATAACTCACCTCAGGAAGAGAAGGTGTTCCAGATCTCCCCTGAAGAGAAATTTCCCCAAAGTCTCCCATGTGGAGACAGAGACATGATAAGGATTGCCAGCTCCTCTAAATGTTGATTCCTTCCTATTTTCTTGTTCTCTCTTATTCCTCCAAGGGAGGTTGAAACTGCATGTCTTCTCTCTTGAAACTGGCAGCCAGAAGAGCCTAGATCTCTTTCCTTTCTAGCTTTTTCCAACTCTGCCTGACCACAAGCAGGAGGCACTAAGCAATCAATCTCTATCAGCAAGGAGAAAACCTCAGACAATTGGCCCTTTGGGCCCAGGGTTGCATTAATAATTGGGAAGTTTTCCCTCAGAGGTGGCTGAAATATTCCTCTTTTCAATTTCCATCTTGGGCTCCTGGTTCTGTTCCAATAACAAGGCTAATCCCTCTTCTCTGTGGCTGTGGTACGCTCTCACTTAACTGGCTCCTTGCCTCCATCTAACTGGAATTAGTCAATTGGTGAGTTAGCATTTAAGAGCCTACCAAGTGCCAGGCACTGTGCTAAGTGTTAGAAATTCAATTGTCCCTCCTCTCAATGAGCTCAAGTCAAAATGGGGGGAGACAACATGCAAACAACTACTTACAAGCAAGATATGTACAGGACAAGGGGGGGTGGGGTAATCCAAGAGGGAAGGCACTAAGACTAAGGGAGGCTGACAAGGGCTTCTTGAAGAAGGTATGACTTTAGACGAGACTTGAAGGAAGCCAGGGAAGCCAGGAGATAGAGTTGGGGAAGGAGAATTCCAGATATGGGGATCAGCCAGTAAAAATATTCAGAGTCAAGAGAACCGGGGTTTTGGGTAACAGCAAAGAGGCCAGCGTCACTGAATTGCAGAATATTGGGGGTACAGGTTATGAAGAGCTATAAAAGCCACCAGAGACTTTATATTTTATTTTTAAGGTAATGGGAAGCCCCTGGAATTTACTGAATTAGCAGACTGCTAGGGTCTGACTTGTGTTTTTAGGGAGATCAGTTTTGATAGCTGAATAGAGGATGGATTGGAATAAAGAGAAACTTCAGGTAGGGAGACCAAACGGAAAGCTATTGCAAGAGGCCAGCAGAAAGGTGATGATGGCCTGCATGAAGGTGTTGGGTACGTTGGAGGAGAGAAGGGTTCATCTAGGAGAGATGTTACGAAGAAAGACAATAGGATTTGACTGGCAATTGGATATGCGGGCAGTTGGAGGGAGAGAAGAGTTGAGGATGATACCCTTATTGGAGCCCAAGTGAGTAGGAGGATGGAGGGACTCTCAATAGTAATAGGGGAAGGTTTGGTGAGCAAGATTAGGAATTTTAATATCTGGAACTTCACTATGAGGTTACCCACCAGCTCCTCTTATAAGCAGTTGGGCTCACAAGTCTTCGAAATATTAAAAAAAAAGCTTCATTTAAACATCAAGGACCAAAATAAGATTTCATATTCATACCCATAGAGTGATCCTAGAAAATAATTTTGGGCAGTTTGGTTGATATGGCATTGAATAAGTATATGGTTTAGGTAAAATTGTCATTTTTATTATATTTGCTTGGTCTACCTGTGAGCAATTACTATCCACACCCATAGAGTGTCAAGAAATACTCTTTCCAGTAAGTCAACCTATACCCAGGTACCTGTAGAGTTCTTGGGACAGTGGTGTTTTGGACCCAGCTAGAATAAGGGTTGCAGGCCAATTATAAGCCTAAGTACCGTATACTTCTTAATGACTCCAGGTCATTAAGATTTAACTTCTTAAGTGGACTGTTTTTCACATGGGTTCCAGAACCCTACCTTCCACACAAAGGATTTCTTTAGCCACAATAACTACTCAAAAACGCCTCCTTGGACTGATTAGAGTCCTGCTAAATGAGACCCTAAAAAATGGTCTAGATGCAACCTGACCAGGGTGAAGCACAGCAGAACAATCAGCTTCCTATTCTTGGAAACTAGGCCTTTCTTGATGCCAGCTAAGATTACGCTGCTTTCAAGAGATTACATTCTAGCAGACACTGGGCTAACTTTGGGGTCAGATCTACCTGGGTTAAAGTCCATGCTAGTGGTGTGACTCCTGGCAAGTCACTTATCCTCTCAGTTCTACCCTTCCCCAAATCCCCCACCCCTGCCAGCCTGCCCAGTCAGTTCTGTAAGGCTATAAACTACACTGGCGAGATTCTGTGAGCTCCTTGCCCTGAAGACATCACAGAGAGGTCTCTCCTTGGCTACCACGTTCATTTATTCGTATTGAGTGTGAAATCCACTGGAACCTTATGATTTTTTTTTCCAGACAAATTGCTATCAAATCGTGCTCATTTGGGGGTTATTTTTTCCCTTGGTTGTGTGTATATGCCAAAGCTTAATTCTGCTCCTGAGCTGGAGGGAATATTGTCCTGCCTTTGTATTGTACCTGGGATCAGCTTAGCTGTCTGGGTCTCAGATTGAACACTGCAGAGGTGGCCTGGTTGGTCTATTGCTAGAGGTTTGCAGCTCTTCAGTTCATCTGGGTCGAGTTGGGTTCTGCCCACTCCTGCTGAGGCTGGACCTTGTTGGGCTGAGTTCTTCCTACTGCTGCCTGTGTTGGGTTGAGCCCAGCCTCTGTTCCCGCTGGATTATGCAGGGCTGCTTTCTTCCCACTGCTGCCTGCTCTATATATTGTGTATACCACTCTGACCCTGCTGAAGCTTGTTCAGCACTCTGTCCTCATGCCCCAGTGAGATGAGACCTCCTTGCTGTCTCTCCACATTGTTCTGGGCTGAAGCACAGCTTTACTCCTTCTTCTGTTGGTCCTGCCACTCTAATATTTGATTTGAGGTGTTTTTGTTCTTCTGTGGTTGTTTGGAGGGTGGTTGGTGGCCTTCAAGGGTTTCTTACTTTGCCATCTTGGCCTGATTTCTTCATCATCAAGTCACGTTTCTCCACTGCATACTTGGAAAGTTGATTATTTGAGCCCAAGTGTAAGATATTGCTGATAGATAAATATATAGATATATAGATAGATATATAGATATATAGATAGAAAAATAGATAGATAGATAGACAGATAGATAGATAGACAGATAGATAGATAGATAGATGGATAGATGGATGGATTCATGGATGGATGGATAGATAGATAGGTGGATAGATGGATGGATGGATGGATGGATGGATGGATGGACTGATAGATGGATAAATGGATGGATGGATGTATATATGTATATATGTATGTATGAATGAATGGATAGATGGATGGATAGATGGATAGATAAATGGGAGAGTAGGTAGGTAGATATAAGTACATAGATAGAGATAGATATAGATAGATATAGGTAGGTAGATAGCTAGATAGAAATAGATTGATAGGTAGGTAGGCAAGTAGATAGCTAGGTTAAAAAATATAGGTAGAGGGGGCAGCTGGGTAGCTCAGTGGAGTGAGAGTCAGGCCTAGAGACAGGAGGTCGTAGGTTCAAATCTGGCCTCAGCCACTTCCCAGCTGTGTGACCCTAGGCAAGTCACTTGACCCCCATTGCCCACCCTTACCACTCTTCCATCTATGAGACAATACACCAAAGTACAAGGGTTTAAAAAAAAATAGGTAAATAAACAGATGGTTAGAGTATTTGCCAAGTGCTTATTATATATCAAGCACTGTGAAAAGGGCTGGGGATGGGGCACCTAGGGAGCACAATGGATAGAGACCAGGCCTGGAGTTGGGAGGACTGAGGTTCAAATTTGGCTTCAGACATTTCCTAACTGTGTGACCTTGGGCAAGTTACTTAACTCCTACTGGTTAGCCTTTACCACTTAGAATGGATACTTAATATTGATTCTAAGACTGAAAGTAAGGGCTTAGTAAAGGGGGTGGGGTGGGGAATCTAGGGATAAAAATATGAGCAAGACCATCCCTGCCATCAAAGAGTTTCTATTTTAAAGGAGAGGCACTGGTAAGACAAGGAGGTGGGGAACCCAAGATGGCAGCATGGTGAGGAGATGGCTGGGAGATGGAGTGAAACCTGATTCTTCATAAGAAAAGGTGAAAACTTAGTTGGGAGAAGAGAAGAGGAATCTCAAAGGTGTTGGCCCAAAAGCAGAAGACATGATGCAGAGACAGTCGGAAAGTAGCATGAAGACTGGGCCTTGTCAAGAAAAGATAGAGGCTTACTTAGCAGAAGTAGGGGACCCTGGGATAGAATCCAACATTCTGATGAGCATATTTATGTATTATAATTCAGATAATTATATATCCATATAATTATAAATTCATGATAATTATAATTATAATTCAGATAATTAATTAATAATAATATAATTCAGATAATATAATTCAGAAAAGTCCACTTTGATGAATTCTTAGGGCACAAGAATGACCCTAGATTCTCAGATCCTTTCACCCAAGTGCAAGCTTTGGCTGATTTTGCCACTCTTAAAAGGCTGCCAATCTAAGTAGAAAGATGTTTTTCCCTAGCAGGCTGGCAACTAGGAGGCATTCTTTGGCCATGGCAACCAACTCTTGAAGCAAAAAAAACCCCATTCAAATTCTCCTCAGGCCTGTGAAGCCCCTTTCTGTAACACCATGATGGCGGCCAAGTACCAGACAAAGGGGACAGAGGATGCTAAGAATCACACAGTTGTATAAGGGTCTATAAATATTAACTTAATTGTTGGTATTTTAATTGTGAATTCCTTATCTAATAACCAATGAGCTGCCAAACAGACCTTCATCATACCGATACTCTTGATATAAATGAAACCGAAAACCAGAAGGAGGTTTTTACTAAATGGGTAGATGGTCTTCCTTGGAGAAGCAAATAAAGGAGTTGGTTTTATCATGCGTCCAAAGTTAACAAGAAGTATCATTAATGGAACACTGGGTCATCTCATTTCAGTGTTTGTGATGAACATTTGTTAAAAATTAAAAAAAATTTTTTTAAACCCTAATATCTTTTTTTATATATATCCTTCTATATTAATTTATTTGTTATAGGGCTAGGCAATGGGGGTTAAGTGACTTGCCCAGGGTCAGACAGCTAGGAAGTGTCTGAGAACAGATTTGAACCTAGGACCTCCCATCTCTAGGCCTGGCTCTAAATCCACTGAGCCATCCAGCTGTCCTCTAAAATTTTTAAAAAAGACTGTCATGAAGGTAATTGCTTCTTATGCATCAACATCAGTTTCAAAGGATGAGAAAACATAGAAATCCTGGGAAGAGATCTTTGAGGCCCACCAAGTCAAAACAGTAAATATTTGGTGACTCCGTCTCCATAGAATAGAAAGAAAGTACAGAAGACAGCGGCAAGAAAAAAAGTCTGGAAAATTCCATTTAAGAGTAACAAGTAGTTCAGTGGATAGAGTGCTGGGCTTGATGTTTGAATCCAGCCTCAGATACTAGCTGTGTAACACTAGACAAGTCATGATTCTTTTATGACTCAATTTCCTCATCTATAAAATGGGGATAATTATTGCACCGACTTCCCGAGATAGTTGTACGGAACAAAATGAAATAAAATTGGTAAAGCGTTTCACAAACCTTAAAGCACTATCTCAATGTTGGCTATTGCGATAATAATAATTATTATTTAGATAATATTTCAATATTCAATAGTTTTAATTCTAAAATATTTCAATAATAAGAACAATAGGAGCAGTTAGATGGCTCAGTGGATAGACAGCAAGGCCTGGAGATGGTAAATTTGGGTTCATATCTAGCCATGGATACTTCCTAGCTGTGTGACCTTGGTCAAGTCACTTAACCCCCATTGCCTAGCTCTTACTGCTCTTCTGCCTTGGAATTGATACTTAGTATTGATTCTTCGATATTAGATAAGAATTTTAAATAATAATAATAATAATAATAACATATCATTATAGCCTATGAAGATCTGTTTCTTTTTTCTGATCATGATTTCAGGAATATCTTCTAATCAGTGAATATCTTAAATTTAACATGTCCCAGATTGAACTCATCATCTTTCCCCCTAAACCCTCCTCTGCTCCTATCTTTTCTGTTCCTACAAAGGGCAATGGGCCCTCCCACTCCCCCAGGCTCACAATCCTGGTCCTCTCTCTCTCATCCCCATAGCCAAGATGTTGCCAAGGCCTTTTTTTTGTTGTTTTATATTTATATATATATTTTTACTAAGTATATAAAATAAGCAATCTCCATACAAGTTTTCCCAAGTTATATGATTAAACTTCTCTCTCTCCCTCCGTTCCCTTCTCACTCCTGGTGCTGCCAAGGTCTCCTAATGCCACCTTCCCAACATCCATCCAATTGATTCCCTTTTCTCCTCGGGCACTGGGGGCAGCCCTTCATGGCCTCAAACCTGGCCTGTTGCAATAGCTGCTAGGGATCTGCCTCACTCCTCACTGCAGTCCACTCTCCATTCAGCCACTAAGGAAATTTTCTCTCTGCCCACCCCCAAAAATAAAAATTAAATAAATAAAAGCTCCCTGGCTCCCGTATCACCTCCAGGATCAAATACAAACTCTTCTAGCTTAAAGCCCTTCATCACCCAGGCATTCTGCCCACCCCTTTTCTTATATCTTACTCTGCCATAATTATTCTTCCATCCAGGGACGCTGACCTCCTGGCTGTTCCACAAACCCGCTACTGGACTCTCTCTCTGACCTCTGGAATTCTCTCTCTTCTCTTCCCCACCTACAGGTTTCCCTGCTTCCTTCAAATCCCAATGAAAATTCTATCTATGACAGGGAGCCTGCTCCAAACCCCTCTGACCCAGGGCCTATTTATGCTGTATGTGGCTTGTTCATTGATGTCTGTTTGCTTGTTGTTTCTCCTATTAGACTGTGTGCTCCTTGAGGTCAGGGACTGTCTTTCCCTTCTTTTGATATGCCCACGTGCTTACGTCGTGCCTGGCACATGGTCGTTCCTGTTGTTAAGTCTCATTTGGTCTCTTTTTGACCCCATTTGGGGTTTCCTTGGGAAAGATCCTGAACTGGTTTGCCATGTCCTTCTCTAGGCTATTTTACAAATGAGGAAACTGAGGCAAGCTCAGTTAAGTGACTTGTTTAGGTTCACATAGCTAGCAAGTGTTTGAGACCAGATTTGAACTCAGGAAGAGAGTCTTTTTGACTTCCTGACTTCCAAATTTTAACCATTGCACCTGGCACTTTACTTAGTAGCCACTTAATGTTTATTGGCTAATATTATTTTATTTCTTCAGTTGTTGGTCTTAAATGCTTCCCCTTTCTGGGACTCATTTCTCCCCCCTTCTTTTAAAGCTATCCTTTCTCCTCTGCTCATCTTTTACTTATCCTAATCCCTTTGAATAAGGTATATCTTTTTTTTTTTTTTAAACCCTTACTTTCTGCCTTGGAGTCAATACTGTGTATTGGCTCCAAGGCAGAAGATTGGTAAGGGTAGGCAGTGGGGGGTCAAGTGACTTGCCCAGGATCACACAGCTGAGAAGTGTCTGAGGTCAAATTTGAACCTAGGACCTCCCATCTCTAGGCCTGGCTCTCAATCTACTGAGCTACCCAGCTGCCCCCTAAGGTATATCTTTTTAGAGCTATATTCTATTGTGTTCAGGTACCCTCATAACAAATAATAATAATAATAATAGCAGCTAACATTTCCATAATATTTATTATGTGCCAGACACTATGATAAATGCTTTATAATTGTTATCTCATCTGATCCTCCTGACAACTCTGAGAGGTAGATACTATTAGAGTCCTCATTTTACAGATGAGGAAACTGAGGCAAACAGAGTTAAAGTGACTTATCCAGGGTGACATGGCTGGTAACTGTCTGAGATCAACTGAACTCAGGTCTTCCTGATTTCAGGCCCTCACTCTGTCTATTGCACCACCTCAGTAATAGCTATGATCTCAGATTTGCTGATTGATAGTTTATTTGCTTATTACTCATACTTTATAATCATGTGGTGCTGTGGATTTTATTGTTGACACCTTTCTTGGATTTTGTGTCAATTTCAGAATATCTCTATTGGTATTTATCCTATATTGTATCTCCTTCCTTTCTGTCTTCCTTTCTTCTCTCCTCCTTTCTTTCCTCCTTTCCCTCCCTCCCTCCCTTCCTCCCTTCCTTCCTTCCTTCCTTCCTTCCTTCCTTCCTTCCTTCCTTCCTTCCTTCCTTCCTTTCTTCCTTTCTTCCTTT
>NC_058133.1:35582977-35709860 GCF_016433145.1 Gracilinanus agilis | reverse complement strand
TCCTTCCTTCCTTCCTTCCTTCCTTCCTTCCTTCTTTCCTTCCTTCCTTCCTTTCCATCTTAGAATTTAGTACAGTGTATTAGTTCCAAAACAGAAGAGAGATAAGGGCTAGGCAATGGGGGTCAAGTAACTTGCCCAGGGTCACCCAGTTGGGAAGTGTCTGAGGTCAAATTTGAATCCAGCACCTCCCATCTAAAGCTTAGATCTCAATCCCCTGAATCACATTGTTGCTCTCTATAGCTACTTTCAATAGAGAATTTTTAATTAAAGAGGAGATCTTAAAAATTAAAATAGATCAGGGGCAGCTGGGTAGCTCAGTGGAGTGAGAGTCAGGCCTAGAGACAGGAGGTCCTAGGTTCAAACCCGGCCTCAGCCACTTCCCAGCTGTGTGACCCTGGGCAAGTCACTTGACCCCCATTGCCCACTCTTACCAATCTTCCACCTATGAGACAATACACCGAAATACAAGGGTTTAAAAAAAATTAAAATAGATCATTTCAGTTCTATAAAATTTTATTTTTTTTTCATGAATCGAGAAAAATGTTTACATGAAATATCTTTGATAAAAGTTTGATTTCCAAGAGAGGTAGGGAATCAATTGAAACACAGAAAACCTTTAAAGAGTCAAATTTTCTCCCAGAAACAAAGACTTGGTTTTTTTAAATACCATTCATCCAGGATCAATCATTTATTCAGCACCTGTTATGTGCCAGGCACTTTGAGAGGCATTGGGGATACCAATAGAAACAAGAGGTAATTTTTGTTCTCACAGAGTTTACATTCTTCTAGGGGGGTGAACACATATTCGAAAGTGCCAGCCTTTTCACCTGGGCATTTCTAGACGTAATGTGATAGTGTTATCTTGATCTTTTTAGTTGCAGTGATAGAATTGTTCTCTGAATAAGAGGTGGAATCAGGGAAGTGGAAGACTGATGGCAAGTCCCAAATGGGCCAGGCTCCTGTGCCCTGGTGGGTGGCTGGGTAGGATGAAGCTGAAGCCCCCCTTTTTTGGTTTGACTCCCCTTTCTAATACAGAGCAGCTCTGCCGACGGCCCCCAGAAAGGACTCAGTGGATGAGAAGTGGGAACTCTAGAGAAGGGAATATTGCTATTCGTGTGGGGAGAGACGCCCTCCCACTGGAGAGTACCTGTACCCTGGCTCACGTCTGGAAGAATTGACAATGAGTTCTCCTCAGTGGGAGTGGAGAGGGGGGAAGTCAAAGAAAGGACACAGCATCACTGATGGATGCCATCTACATACAAATGGCAGCAGGTAGGTAACGAGGCCACCTGGGTTGCGAAAGATTTGAGCTTGAATTCTGTCAGACAGTTAAGGGACAATTTACTTTAATCTCTTTTATCCTTAGTTTACTCAACTATAAAATGAGGATAACAGTACCTATTTATTGTGTGAAAAGTGCGGCACATACCTTCATAGAGGTGGCTCAGTGGATTGAGGGTCAGGCCTAAGAGATGGGAGGTCCTGGGTTCAAACCTGACCTCATATACTTCCTAGCTGTGTGACTTTGGGCAAGTCATTTAATTCTGTCTTCTTAAATTTTAGTTATTTTATTTATATTACATATTAATTTAGTTTCGACATGTAATATCTGACAATAGAAAATATATTATAATTATATATTATATATTATATTATATATATTTATTTATTTCAGCTATTACTGTGACAGTGAGGGCTTAAAAACAACAACAAAGCACTATAGAGAGACTCACCATGACAGGACTGTAGGCGAAGGGTCCTCCAGGAACGAAGCAGTCTGGCCCCGGGGAACTCACCTGAGGGAACCCTCCCCACGCGTCCCCAGAGGCTTCTGACCTGACTAAAGCCAGAATTTCTTTTGCTTGACTTTGTACACCTCCCGGCCCCCCCCCCCCACGCGATGCGGCTATAAAGAACGTGTGTTTGTTTATTAATTTTTTTTCTTTAAAACCTTCGTTTTCATCTTAGACTCGATCCTGTGAGTTGGTTCCAAGACAAAAGGGCGGAGAGGGTTCGGCAATGAGGGGGTTGAGCGAGTCGCAAAGCTGGGATGTGTCTAAGGCTGGATTTGAAGCCGGGACCTCATGAGTCACACCTACCTGAAAAAAAAGTTGTTTTTAAAAGGCAAGTTCGGGGAGCAAAGTCTAACACCTGTAATGGGTGGGAAGAAGCAAAGGAAAACACCCACGTGTCACCTACATGCCTTGATTGGCGTGTTGAGGCTCCTCCTGGACGCTAGGGGGCAGGAAGATGACCTTCTCCTCGGTTCTCTCCCGAGCAGCCTCTCTTTCCCACGTAGCGTCGCGTCAGTGACCGGGTGTACATACTGCGCCTGCGCTCGGTTCCTGGCCCTTTTTTTCCCCTAGCGCTGCGGGGCCCGCTCGTCTGTGCCGAGGGCGCGGGTCTCTTTCGGCAGGATGGTGAGTACGGACTGGACGCTGGCAGTCGGGGGGCTTGAGGGACCCCTGTATCTGCTCCCACGTCTGACGGGAACGCGGCACGAGCCATCTAAGCGGCGGATGGATTTCGATTGTGGAGTGGCAGCGGCCGGCAGCCCTGTCTGCTTCCCAGCGTGGCCTAATGGCGGCCTCCGGGAGGCCGCGCGCGGCCCTTCCAGGGAGGGGAGGGGGCGCCGGGGCAGTGGTCACACGCCTGCCGGGGAGTGGAAGGAGCTTCTCGAAGGATTAGGGCCAAGTCAGGGGGCGCTGGGGCAGCGGCCGAGGGCCTCCCGGGAGGGGAGAGGGCGCCTTGGGGAGGCTTGGTCGGGCTAGATCGCGGAGAGGGGCGGGCTTCATGCTGACTTTTGGGCCGGGCTTTTTGACTAGGCCGGGGTGCAGGGGTCCTTCCTGGTCGCGGGTCTCTCTTACTTGAGCGCCGGGGACCGGACCGGCTCTCCATGTGCTTTACCGGGGCCGAGAGGGTTGGTGCAGTCCTCACTTCCGGCACAGCTTTCCCGGCTGGGCCTCCTGCCGGGGAGTCACTGCTGCAGCTTTGGCGGACTCCAGGCCTCACGGAGCAGGGACTGGCTCGTTGCAGTTAAGGGCCTCTGAACAAATGAATGAAGAATGCGGGCACAGAAAAGCCTGGAATTGCCGTAGCATCCCAAGCACTGGGTACTGGAAAAGAGCTTTTCTCTGCTTTTGGGAACTTGTAATAGACTGGCTTTTTATAGCTTTTCCTGCACGTGTATTCATCTTTATTACAATTCACGTTTTCTTTTTCTTTCCAAGGGGTTTGTTAAAGTTGTCAAGAATAAGGCCTACTTCAAGAGGTATCAAGTGAAATTCAGGAGAAGGAGAGGTATGGCATTTAACGTGAACGAGACCCAAAGAATTTGTGTTTTCTTTCACTTTTGGTGGATTTGTCCTCCTAATCTTGATCTCTTTTTTCAGAGGGAAAAACCGATTATTATGCACGGAAGCGCCTAGTAATCCAGGATAAAAACAAATATAACACACCAAAATACAGGATGATAGTTCGAGTCACCAACAGAGATATCATCTGCCAGGCAAGTTGTATTTTCCAGCAAGAAGTGACAATTGGTTGCAACAATATTTAGATTATTTTGCTCCAAAGTAATGTTGAGATCTGTGGTTCCTGATGGGTGGCATTTCTTAAAATCACAGACAAATTTAGCATTAAGAATTTAAGAAGTCTCAAAGATGAAAAAGTTTTCATTCTTTTCTCTCCTTCATCAAAGAATGTTCAATGTCTGTAATTAGCATCAAGGAAGAAACCTTGGCCCAAAGCTTCTCGAGTCCCCATGCTTCACCATATCGGCTAGTGTCTGTCCTCTGGTCCTGCTCTGTCATCCACTTGCTATCTTACTCCTTGCAGGTTGATATCTGCTCCACCACTGGACTGATAGTCTCAAAATTAGGAATAGTCCACTTGCCAAATCTGTGTTTTTTTCTTCTTTCTCTCTACAGCATTTGCCACTATTGCCACTTCATTTTCTCCTAGGTATTCTCTTCTGTCATTCTGCTTCATTTTAGAAACGTGGAACTGATTAATGGAGAGGAAGAACTAGAAGAAATCCACCTCCTACTGGCCTCTTGTTTTGTCTTTTGTGGTCTTGTGCTTTCTCTGGGATTTAAACTTGTCTTTTTGAAGTAGTACGTGGAGTAGAGAAATATTTGATCATTTTTGGCAATCATTTGGCAATTATTCTCTGTCCCATTTGTGAAAGCATACTTTTCCCAACATCCCCATCCCCCCAACATCTGTTTTCTAGATGTTTCTCATTTTTTTCACCCGTTTGTAAAGTAGGAATATTGAAAAGAAATAGCAAGATATCACTGTAACTGGCTTTAGGAATCTTTTTTTTTTTTTTTTAACCTTTACCTTCTGTCTTGGAATAATATTATGTATTGGTTCCAAGGCAGAAGAGTGGTAAGGGTGGGCAACGGGGGGGGGGGGGTGTCAAGTGACTTGCCCAGGGTCACATAGCCACGAAGTGTCTGAGGCCGGATTTGAACCTAGGACCTCCCGTCTCTAGGCCTGGCTCTCAATCCACTGAGCTACCCAGCTGCCCCCAGGAATCATGTTTTTTATCTTCACTTCACATTTAAAAGAACCAAGACCTAAAGAAGGTAGTTTTTTCTTTGTTAAATAGGGATTGCAACTTGCCTGTTATGAAGAGAAGAGATACTGATTTAATATTGGTTTCAGAGAATACATTACCCCCTTCTCCAGAAGCTAGAAATTACTGGACAGAATGTTATGTTACTATCAATTCATTGATTTTGACATATTTTGTTAAGAGAGGGTTTAGTTGAGGAACATGAAATAGCTAATACAGTGATTTATGGTTGCATTTCATTCTTAGTATAAAAACCAAATGCATCAAATGAAACATTTAAAGAAAGGTCATGTATGATTACAAAGTAACTAAAGTATTTCATCCACATAAACTATTGTTACAAGATATTTGTAATCATAGTGTTATTTTCTTATTAACTTGGGCCAATCATACTGTCCAAACTGGTTTTCTGAATTTTGGGGTTTCTACCTTTTTTTCTTAAATCCATTTACTAAGTCTTTATTATATTGGATATTTCATAAATTTGAGTAGCTTGTTTTTATGGATTTAGTATTTAAGCCTGAAATGTATAGGTGAAATTAATCAAATCCCATAGTTGCCCAGGAAAATGAATAGATTTTTAAAAGAATATTGGTGTTAAACAAGCAATGTTATTTAGTTGTGACTTGTTCCTCTGCTTATCTAGTCTTTATGCATTATAAAAGTTTTGTTTTATTGATTTGTTCCATTATTAACATAATATGTTGCTCATTTCAGTGTTTTACATAGGTGGTGAATTGACAGCCTGGATAATAACTAAAACAATGACATTTTGGGATTCTAGTAATACTAATAGCTGACTTTTTTCTTTTTTAAAGATTGCTTATGCCCGAATTGAAGGCGATATGATTGTCTGTGCAGCTTATGCACATGAGTTGCCAAAGTATGGTGTGAAGGTTGGCCTGACAAATTATGCTGCAGCTTATTGTACAGGCCTGCTGCTGGCCCGCAGGGTAAGTTTTAGTTACTTCCCTAATTTCTGAGATGGGAGTGATTTTTCTCTTTAGTTAAGTGCTTATATTTGCATTTCATAGCTAATTGGTTGAGGATATATTATGATGTGCATGTTTATACTTTGGGGCCTTTAAAGGGGCATCTAAGTAGGTAGCACTGTGGATAGAACTCCAGGCCTAGAGTTGGAAGGACCTGGGTTCGAATCTGTCCTCAGATACTTCCTAGCTATGTGACACTCCAGGAAAGTCACTTAACTCTGATTGCCTAACCTTTATTACTCTTTTGTCTTAGAATCAGTTTAAAGATAGTTTTTTTGGTTTTGTTTTTAATTGCTTTGGAACTGCTAGGTGGCTTAGTGGATAGTCAAACCTGGAGATTGGAGGTCCTGGCATTTCTTAGCTGTGTGACCCTGGGCAAGTCACTTAACTTCCATTGCCTAGTCCTTGATCTGTCTTGAAACCAACACTTAGTATCAATTCTAAGACAGAAGGTAAGGGTTTTAAAAACAAAAAAAATCTCAGCTTTCTGAGTTTAAGATAGAAGCAACTTGGGACCTCCTGGAATTGCTGCTCTTTATAGGATATGAAAAATGGCTGTGAAAACATCACAGTTAAGTCCCATTTGTTTGACTTTGTATGATAAAAGTATAATTGTGCCTGAACTTTTTTCATGGGTATCTTAAATTTTTTGGGGGATGCAGGTAGGTTATTGTTTTGCCATCAGCCCCTAGATGGCAGCACTTTATTCCCTCCAAAATGGAGAGAGATAAAGGTAGTTATGAAGCATGATCTTGTAGCCCCTTTGCTTTTTAGTTTAATAATAGGTTTTCATTTTTAGTATGACTGTTTTGCTCAGGAAATAACACGTAAGAAATAGGCATATAAAGGGATGTTTGGAGCTAAAATAAGTTTTTGAGAAGTAGAAAGATTAGGTCCTATAAAAGGATTATTTGTGAAAGAAGCTTAAATTTTGGAATTGGAACTTGATGTCAAGAAATATTTTTAAAGAAAATTTTTCAAACATCTTGTTTATATATTGTATATATATTATATGTATGTTTAGGTGTTTTTCTTGTCAATAGCTTCTTAACAGATTTGGCATGGACAAGATCTATGAGGGTCAGGTGGAAGTGACTGGAGATGAGTACAATGTGGAAAGCATCGATGGTCAGCCTGGTGCTTTTACATGCTACCTGGATGCAGGTCTTGCCAGAACTACCACTGGAAACAAAGTCTTTGGGGCCCTTAAGGGAGCTGTGGATGGTGGTCTGTCTATTCCTCACAGGTAAATAAGATGGGTTAGGATCATGTTTTCCTTGGGCAGTTTGGGGGGTAGAGGTACTTATAGTTACCTAGTGTTTACACTTCACCCCAAAGAAAAGAAATTATTAAAGATTCTCAGGTGCTGGAAGGAATAGGTTTCAAGGAATAGTTTTCACTTCAGTCACTTTATTTTGCAATTTATGATTCATTTTGGTGGGAAATCAAGGATTTGCTAGGGTAAGAAATTTGAGGGATTTGTGTTTAGTGTGATATATTTGGTGATTTGGGCATAGCTTTCAGTTATTGATAGTGTGCTAATTATTTCAGACAAGCTTAGAGTATTACATTGTAGGATTATTATAAGGTTATATGGAAGATGAATATACATTGTGATTTTATTTTTTATTGGGATCTTAGGCAGATATTTTTTAAAAATTAAGTTTATTTAATTTTTAGAATATTTTTCTATGGTTACCTGATTCATGTTATTTCCTTCCCTTCCTCTCACCCCCCCCCCCCACATAGCCAATGAGCAATTCCACTGAGTTTTACATGTGTCATTGATCAAGACCTATTTCCATATTACTAATATTTGAAATAGTGATTGTCTAAATCCACAATCATATCCTCATAGGCATATCTTTACTGATACTTAATTTTGATATTTTCCTTGGAGAGTTGTTTTAGGTCTCTTTAAAATTTTGCATTGGGATTTTGTACCATATCTCTAGTCTTGGAGTCTAGTCTAGTCTAGCTGCTGAATGATGATATCCCATTCACTGAGTTGCTTATGATGCAATTGTTTCAAGACGGGACTGATGGCAGGTATTGTGTAATATCTGTATGCAAATGTAATTCTGCTGAAATACTAATGATTATAATTTTGTCTTAGTACTAAACGCTTCCCTGGCTATGATTCAGAAAGTAAAGAATTCAATGCTGAAGTACATCGTAAGCACATTATGGGCCAAAATGTTGCGGATTATATGCGTTATCTCATGGAAGAAGATGAAGACGCTTACAAAAAACAATTCTCACAGTACATAAAGAACAATATCACTCCTGACATGGTAAGAAGTTGGCCGTAATAAGCCCAGTTGGGCCAGGAATTCTTTTGAAGGCATTTAAGAAAGTCAACAGTGCTTGTGAAGTGCTTGAGAAAAGAGCTTCCAACTAAGTTGATAGAACCCTTAAGCATTGATTAGGGCTTTTCTGTGAGCATGCACACTGTTAAATAGAAAAGTTAAGCTGATAGAATCCTGTTCTTTACTACAGGTATTTAGGAAAGAGAGATGAATGTATCATGGGCTCATTGGTCTCTTCCCTTTAGGTTAAAGAATTTGGTATAGAGGGAAGGCTTTATTGGGCCATGGTTAGCCACAGCATAGGACTTAATGTGGAAATCATGGCTCACATGGATGGTGTGTGTTTGGGAGAGGAGTCATTCAGTCCTCTTCATGAATGAGAGAACTGTGTTAAGATGCTTGCCTTGGAGGCCTTTCATTGGGGGGTCTGCTGTGACTTCTTTTTGTCCCTTGGGCAGGGGAACAACAAGTCCAAAAATGAAGTCATGGTGGGGAGATGAGTGGCCAAAAACATGGGCATTAGGGTTTTGCTGTTGCTATCCACAACACATCCCACAATAATTGTGGGAGCCAGCCACAATTTCCTCCATGCCTGGAGGAGCAAGAGGGTGCAAACCTAGTGAGTTTAGGAAGATTATATGCAAAGGCAAACCAGATTGTAAGAAATCTTATCTGGGACATTACTGAAGGACTTAGGACAAAGGATGCTATCCACCTCCAGAGAAAGCACTTTTGGAGCCAGATGGAGATGAAAGCATGCTGTCTTTCACATTAGTTTATTCACGGTTTTATTATTGGGTTTTATGTATTCTCTTACAACAATGACCACAATATAGAAATGTTTAGCGTGTTAATACATATATATCCCAGATCAAATTGTTTACCATCTCCAAGATGAGGGAGGGAAAGGACCAGACAGAGGGAGACAATTTGGATCTTACAATTTCGGAAAACATGTTGAAAATTGTTATTACATATAATAGGGGAAATAAACTTTGAATTAAGAAAAAAATCTTTGGTAGATAGATTTTCAACTTAGTTGAGGTTTATTTTTTTTTTTCTTGTTAGTATTGTAAAAGTGAAATTTGGGAAATGCCATCTAAAAGTATATATATTTTCTATGGACACGTGGAAATTATCAAACTACATTTCCGGTGGTCCAACGGGTTTTCGTTTCCGGTTCTTTGGGCCCGTTTCCACGCAGAAAAGAGTTTAAATCTCCTGGGTTAGGGGGTGTGGCCTCTTGGCCAGCAGATAGGAGACAGGAGACAATAATGGCGAGGGCCACGGTTTTGAATTCTTACAAGCGCGTGGTCTAATAACTATCTATCAGCATGGCTTTAATTAAAATACTAATTTATATTATTATAACAGCCTTTGTCATTTTTTATCCTTATAGTATATGTTTGTCTTGATCATTCTCAAAATAGATGGAAAAGAAAAGGGAGAAAGGCCTCATTTGATAATTCATGGCAGTGTCATCCTCACAGGATGAGGGCAACATAAGTAATTGCCTGGTCATTGTTTCAGTAAAAAGTTAAAAAAAAAAATTATTTAAAAATACTTGATACCTGATTTAGATAACCTTAGCCTTCATGACCTGTATAATAGGCGGATGATTTTCTGGTTTTGACTACTTTTTTCCCAGTTAAGTGCAAGGACCATTGCCAAGGACCGTGTATCCCACCAGGGTCTGAAGATTGGTGGTCCTTGCCAGGTCTTTCTTGTGGTCACCCTGAGTGTCTTGGGTGCTCCCCAAGTTTCAGAAATTTCTCTGCTGAGTGTAAAAAGCAAATTTGTAGACTTGGACATGATGATAAAGAACCTACCATATTTGGTGTTAAAAGCTCCCAGTCATACGAATGGGCTTTCCAGCCCTGGCCCTTCTTGTGCCGTGTCCAAACGGGAACAGTGGATGCAGGGCAGCATAGGCATTCATTTACAGAAGAAGCCAAAAGAAACAATGTATGCCCAAAAGTTTTGCTCGTGACAGTTTTAATGACCCAGACTGTATCAGGAACCTGGGAAGTGAGGGTCAGGGTGCTTATGACCTATGACCTTCTGAGCCTCAGGTAGGTTCCTCATCTGTAAAATGGAGGTAATTGCACTGCCTGCTTCACCTAGTATTTTGGCAGTGTGAGTCATTGGCCTGTCAGCCACAAATTGAGTATTAAAATGCTCTTAAACATAGCCCCTTAATGAAAAGATCCAGAGCACTTCTCTTTCACCCTTAGGTTGTAATTGACAGTTACACACACAAAGAGAATTTGATGACCGTGACAAGAATGTGTAATTCCTCTAATTTGTGATCTTAAACACTTAATATTTAAGTCTGGGCAGTGTTAACATTTTCCTGCTGTTAATTTTTTTTAACCCTTACCTGCTGTCTTAGAATCAATACTGTGTATTGGTTCCAAGGCAGAAGAGTGATTGGCAACGGGTGTTAATTGAGTTGCCCTAAGTCACATAGCTAGGTAGTGTCTGATTTGAACCAAGGACTTCCCGTTTGCAGGTCTGGCTCTATCCATTGCACTTAAAGCTATTCATGTGGCAAGATATTTGTTGAATCTGGATAAAATTGTTTAATTGCCATGAAGTCTTAGCAACTGCCCATCAGGAAGAATGTTATCTCCCCCTGAGGTGCTGTAATACCCTTTTCCCCAAGGTTACCTTATACCTGGTTTGTATTTTGTATGTCCCTGTCTGTACAGACAGAAGTTAGACTGTTAAGATCCTTGTGGGGAAGGAGTATTTGTTTTTTCTTTATCCTTGGTGCATCTCCCAGATGCTAGCTTAAAGGAGGTGTTTAATAAATCCTTGCTTGATTTATTCTTTACTCAGAAAGTGTAGCTGGAATAATTGATCAGGAAGTAAACCTGATAACCAACCTGGAAATATTTTGACTCAATGAATTCTATACTATTGGCGGGAACAACTCGAGTTTTTGGTTGCTCTTGAAAAATCCTTGCAGAAATTGTACTTAATAAGACTATCTTAAAATAGTGTCTAGAGGGGAAAAATTGAGACATTGAAAGGAAAGGTTATTTTTCTGAAATAAAACAAAAGATTCCCTTCCCACAAGGAGTTTTAACATTACAAAGTTAGGTTTTTATAGAATATAAGCCAAATATGAATTCAGTGGGGGAAACCAAATGCACTGAAAAACGCCAATTATGAATTGCATTCTGGTTTTATAGGAGTATCAATAAGGTTGAAGCAGATAATAGTGACCATTGACAGGATGTAATCTATCTCAAATTATTTTCTTTTTGGAAGATTCAGTGTTTGTTAATATTCTTGCCACTTAAGTAACATAGACGGTTTGGATGGGGCACTTGAAAGAGAACCAAATACTGTTTGACTTCCTTTATTTCAGATGGAGGAGATGTACAAGAAAGCTCACGCTGGTATACGGGAGAATCCAGTGTATGAAAAGAAACCCAAGAGGGAAGTTAAAAAGAAAAGGTAGGTAACATTCTTGCTGGTTCAGCCTTCTGCTTTTGTACAAGTATAATGGTTTGGAAATGCTGTACTTTGCAAAAATTACTGGATTCTGATACCGATGGGCTTTTCTCCCCTGTGGTGGTGAGAGCAAAGCTATTGGTGTTCATTTGCAAACTCGATCACTAGCTCTGCATGATGTTGCGGAAGCAAGGGGAACCAGGTTTGCTAAAGTAATTATGGTGATAGAAATCGATTTGCCTCAGAATTGACATTTTTGAGGTACCTCGTTCTATCCTAAGACAAGATAATTTGGTGTCATTTTATCTTTTAAAATCTGTGTAAGCGAGCATTTACTGTCATTTGGTTTTTGTCAGCTTATGGCTCAGTTCAGTAATTCAGAACTTCCCATATGTAAGAGACACACATGTAATACAGCTTTGATACTATCAGCTCCATAGTGAGTTAGTTGAGATGGGAGAGGTTAGATAAAGCTTGGAAGTGTCACAAATGACAAGGGGGAGTAGATGCCTGAGCCTAGTAGTTGATTGGGGTTGAAGTAGGAACCCATTCCCCATAGGGCAGAGCACGCACATAGGCACAAAGAATGGGAAAGGGTAGGTGGAAAATTGTGGGAGTCTACTTTGGCTGGAATGAGGACTGAATAAAGGGAAAGAATATGGAAGACACAAAGGTAAGTTGGAACCAAAAGCATCTGCAGCCACAGAGGGGGGAAGGATTGAAAATGGAACAGGATGGAGCCTGAAGCAAGGGCTTGCACTGAGGGTGAAGGGCAGGTGGGGGAGTGAAAGGGCTCAGGAGGATTTGAGAAAAGGCCTGGCAAATGATTTAATAGACTGGCAAGGGAGAAAGAAGTCTGAGCTAGCTGATTTCCTCCTTGGGTCAGGGAGATAATGGTAGTGATCTCATCTTCAGAAATAGGGATGGCCAGAGGAGCAGTTTGGGGCCAGAATTTGTTGAGTTTGGAGTGTAGACTTCAGAGTATTTGGATGGAGATGAGCAGCACAGATGATCAAAATGCAGGACTAGATATAGGTTTGGTGTGACATCGAAGCATGGATTAACGGGGCAGAATATGTGTAGGAAAAGGAGAACTGCAATGTGGGAACTTGTTGGGAACCCAGCAGAATGTGTGTAGCATTGGGGAATTGAAGGGATGAGAGAGCCGAAAGAGAATGGATTTTGGGACATGAAGGCATTAGTGACTTAAAGAGTTTTAGCTATACTGTAAGAGGTTAAGAGGGGATAGTAAATAAGACAGTGTAGGCTCAGAGGTTGTCTTTGTACAAGTTTGTTAATGGGGTCAAGAGAAAGTTGGAGGAAGAAGAGGCATCAGAGGTTGGAAATGAAAGGGAGGATGATGGAAAGAATCCTGACATGGCATGAGAGGCAGGTCACTTGATGCAAGAAGAGAGAGGCCTGAGGGGAGTTATGGTAGAGGACAAGGTCCTGAGGTGGATGATAGAAAGTGGTTCAGAAATGAATAAAAGAAATGCCAAATGAGGGCCAGTCTGCATGTACCCAGGAAATGGATTTGTAATGGACCCATACATAGATCTGGAGTAAAGGCAAATGGTGCTGCCTGAGAATTAAATGGGTTTAGAGTAATGGGCCACTGGAGAGGGGAAAGCAGCCATTTTGAGGCTGACCAGCCATCCCTATGATTTCATCCAACAGAATCCAGTTTCCTCCCTATTTGGGGGTAGCTCTGGAGGCATTTGTAAAGACTACCTGATTTGCATTTGTGAATTCTCATCCTGGTGCTTTTTTTTGCTTGGTAGATGGAACCGCCCCAAAATGTCCCTTGCCCAGAAGAAAGACCGAGTTGCTCAGAAGAAGGCAAGTTTCCTCAGAGCCCAGGAGCGTGCAGCCGATAGTTAAAACATCAAAATCTGTAATTTTCTATGAAGATTTTCAGATTAAGACAATAAACTTATTGAACAACAACTGTGTCTGTTCTTAATGGAGCTTATAAAAGTTCTAACCAGGAGTACAAAGGCAGAGGATGGAACAATGGTTCGTTTTCCCAAGATGGCGGCCTCAGTGGTGGTGGTATCGTATGCTTGTTTTTTGAACATATTGTATTAGTTGAGCTTGACTGCAAGATGTGACTGACACTTGCTTCTCAGTGATGCTTATTTACGTTCAGTCCCTGATGAAACAAATGTGAACTGATAACCTGTTCTGGCTTTGGAAATGTAAACAGCAGACAGGTCATCTATCAGCCGCACAGCTGTTGATAAACTAATTTTAAGATTCCTTTTGGCTGTGATAGACGATTAAGGAAATGCTACAACTAGGAAGTATTCTTCCAGCCAGCCATTTATTGAAACCAGGTGCTTAGTGGAAAGGAAAAGGACCTTAAAACTGTACAACTGTTAAAAAAATATTGAGAACAATGCCGTGGTAGTTCAGTAATGTCCACTGCCCAGATACACCATGTACATTTAGACCTAGCTGGAGAACACAAATGATTCAAGTTGGAATCTTTTCCAGCAGCAAACATTGGCTCTTTCTCCCAAAGTTCTACTTTAGGGAGACAGGAAAAAAAGATTGTCATTGTGCGCAGTTTGAAGATACATGCCAGAAGTAAGTATATACAAGTAAAATGCCCTCAGTCCTCCGTGCTAACCCTTTGTCCCAGTTATACATGGGAAGACTGCTGGGTAAAGGCTTTCTCAGTGTGTGCCCATCAACTGATGTGAAATGGTATTTGGAAATGTTTTGTACCTTAGTGTTTTTTCACTGAGAATTTGAAAGGTCCTTCCATTAAGATTTCATGATTAATTCATGTGTATCACACCTCAAGAACAAAGGGTAGAATTGAGTCCCTCCATCCCAACTGGTTCAGTACCTTCTAGAAGTCTGACCAAGTCACTTGGCCAGTTTTATCCTAATGCAAATCAGATTCTACCATTGACTACTGCAAACATTAAATGCCCAGGGCTTGGGAGGAAAGCTGACCTAGTTCATTAGTCTCTGCCCTTGCCCATGATTAAGGTTTTTAGCATACAGCCTTGGGACAGCTGGGTGACTTGGGGTGTAGAAGCCAGGTTTGGACCTGCGACTTCTGGGTTCTAATCTGGACTCAAATAACTCCCTAGTCCTTATTGCCCTTCTGCCTTAGAACAAATACTTGGTATTGATTCCAAGACAAGGTAAGGGTAAAAGTCTTCTGCCCTTTTATTATTCCATTTTATCTTATGCTTTGTAATCTATTGGTGCAAAAAATAGACCGACAGCAGTTGTTTATTAGTGCTTTTAAAAAATGTCCAGTTCCCCCAAAGTTCTGTTCTAGAACTATTTGGAGGTATCTATAATTTACTAACTAGAGCATTCAAGATCTGAATAAATGAGGTAAGAATGGAAAGAAACTGAAGATAAACCCCATGACCTGTTTATGCCAAAGAGGAATTTAATTTATCTGCTTAGCAATTGAAATTTCCCATTAATGTGCAAATTCTGCCATGCTGAGATATTAGTAAACTATGAAAGTTAAATTAATTTTGAAAACAGCAGCTTGGATTTGACCACAATGTTTTTCAGCAGTGGCTTCTTGGCTAACATAATTCCTTGCAAAAACCATTTCATCAACATGTTCACATGTAAATGAGGATTTTCACAGCATTAGGAGTGAAGAACCAACTAGGTGTGTTTGAGAAGCAGACCGCAGGCTCTTGTATTCACATCTCTGATCAGATGAAATACAAAGGCCTAACTTGCCCAGTATGTGAAGGGGCCATGGACCTAGGAGCCGAAGCCAGGAACGAGAGCCCTGGCTGCCACTTAGAAGCAGAGCACACCTTCTCTCCTGAGCCATAAAAGGGGAATAATCCTGCCCTGTATCCCTCCCCAGGACTGTCATAAGAATTGGGTGAGAATTTGTGTTAAAAGTTCTTTGTAAACTGTACAAACAGAAGGGTCTGCATCTTCTCTCAAACAACCGAGAAATTCACCAGCTTGGGGAGACCATTGGGCCCTGGACCCCACCAAGGCTTGATGGGAAAAGTTGGGATTGGGGAGGGGTTGGAAGAGCCTTTTTTTTTTTTTTTTTACTGGTCAAGATGACTTAAGTGGCAAGTTTCCCATGTTTGACAAATCCGCTATGAATCGTTTGTATGAGAGATTTTCTTCCACAGTAGTGTCTTTAGGTTATTTAATATTAAAGAATGCTCCATTTCCATCTGGTTTGCTGTGACGGTGAGAGCGACACAGGACTGGAGCTGCTTCTCCAGCTCTTCCCGGATTTCCCCGGGTGCCCCGCGCAGCAGATAGTCTTTGAGTAAGCCGCAAGCCTTGGCCAGGTTGGGCTGGATCACTTCTGAAGTGCACTTCATCTTGCTCTGGTCACAGCTAGTTCTACAATCTGCACCATAAACGCAGTCCAGGTCAGATTCACAGTGGCGATCTTTAATTAGCTCTTTAAGATTCATTTCTGGCACAATTTTTCTCATGTCCACCATTTTCAAATCATATTTAGCATTATATCCTAAGTTTTTGGCACTCGTGTCACACATTAGGAAATTTCCATAGGGACCGTGGAAAACATCCTCTACGAATTCTAGAAGTCCTATGGCTATTTTAGCCTTTCTAGGCCATGAGGGGGTGAACAATTGATCCATACTTCTTCTGAAACCAGAGGGGATGAAGAGTTCAATCACCCAGGGGAGGCTTATTCCATAAAGAGAGGTATATTCAACTCTTTCCATCATATAGAGGTCGCCACAAAATCCCATCAGTTTGGGTGTATGTTCTTTGTCTTGAAGAATGACCATGAGCAGAAACTCATTAAGTTGAAGAAGAGCCCAAGCGGACTTGGCTTCTGGCAAGGAGACTCGACCATCCTTGTTCCCATCAGCCACTGAGAGGATGAGATTGACGAGCTCAGAAAGATTTCCTTGATCACCCAACTTGGCCTGGTAATGACAAGAATGATTAACCACATTTAAAAGCAATCATCAATAAAGTCACTAGATATAGAGGGATATTGTATTGATCTTTGTATAGATATGTAGGCATATACTGCTGCATATACATGCATATATATATTTACATGTATATGTAGCTAGATAGACTATCTCTAGTAACTGAATTTTTTAAAACATCTGTTCTTAAAAAAGGAAAAGGGTTTTCAGTGGGCTGGGTCATAATTTTGTTACTTGCTATGTAATTGCCTTAGGGTGGTTAGGTGGTGCAGTAGATAGGGGCCACTGGGTCCGAAGTTAAAATTTGGTCACAGCTATGTGACCTTGAGCTAGTCACTTCTCCGGGTTTGCCTCAGTTTCCTCATCTGTCAAATGAGCTGGAAAAGGAATCAGCAAACCATTCCTGTATCTTTGGCAAGAAAACCCCAAATTCTGCTCTAATACACTTAAAAAGCTCATCAAATCATAATGTTAACCAGAGCCATGTAAACCAGAAGTGCAGTTGTGGTCTTGGGATTATTTGAACCCCATTCTTTGAGATTCTTGCTTTTTTTTTCAGAGGTCCTTCCAGTTCTAACCGTAAAGATGCTTGGTCAGTCTAGCACATGAGTTTGAAAAAGGATCCTAGAAATTCAGGAAAAGCCATCTAGAAATTCTCTTACCAAGTAGAACCAATGAGAAGAGAGATTCACAAATGGCACACTTACCTTAAAGAGACTATACACCATTTCTTTGAATTTCTGGACTGTTGTTCCCCGAGTCGGCTTCTCAAATAAAACCACTTCTTTTCTTGGTTCTAACTCAGTTCCGAAATCTAGGTGAGGGGCTTGTTCCATCTGACACTTCACAACACCTTGCAGATTGCCCCAGACCCCTAAATACATCTATGAGAGAAACAAAGAAAACCAGGTGATCTTTGGGGTTCATACGTTAATATGTTAGTCTGAAAATATGATTGCTTCTTTTTGTCCTTCCTCTGCCAACAATGGATAGTTGTTTGCCTCTGAGCTGTGAATTTTTCCTTTGGGGTTGTAGATGGGAAATCTTTCCTCAAAACACTTCTTTCTAAAACTTTTCTTTTGCAAAAATGTTTTATTTTCCCAATTACACGTAATAACAATTTTCCACATAAGTTTTCTGAAGATATAAGATCCAAATTGTCTCCCTCCTTTCCTTCTCTTCCCCCTTCCTGGAGACGGTAAACAATCTGAAATGGGTTATACCTATATTATCAAAATTCTTCTAAATCAATGGAGGCAAGGATGGGGATAGCTGCAGAACTCCGATGTCTGTTTCTAGAGGGCCCGTGGTCTTAAGACCCTAGGCTGTGTCTCTTGTCTGGATCAGCTTAGCTCTGCCCAGAATCTCTTATCACTCTCTTGGCACCAGAGCCACAGCTTGGACCTACAGACCATTTCTGAAGGGCTGTGACCTGGCATAATCATGCGAATGAAATGTCAGATTATTTATTTATTTGTTTTTTAAGTTCCTTATCCTCCATCTTAGGGTCAATACTGTGTATTGGTTCCAAGGCAGTAGAGCGGTAAGGGCTAGGCAATGGGAATTAAGTGACTTGCCCAGGGTCACAGCCAGGAAGTGTCTGAGACCAGACTTGAACTGATGACCTCCTATTTCTAGGCCTGGCTCTCAATCCACTGAGCCACCCAGCTGTCCCCTAAAAAACAGATTATTGAAATGTTAAAGGTAGTTTCCAATTGTTTTACCAACTTTTGCCGGGAAAGCGAATGTTGATTCATAGCCATAAGCAGTTCTGCTCATGAACTGTTGTAGACAGAACGTAGCTCTGTGAGCGCATGGCTTGTTTCCTTCTAACCCCAGTGCTTAGCAGAATGCCTGGCATGTAGTCAATGTCTGGCTTGACGTTGCTCTGTCATACTAGTGGAGTGGTTCATTGTGGAGCTGAAACCTGGCTATAGGGGAAACGGTAGGCTGAGAATTCCATCAGCATCCCAAGTTTGTTTTCCCCATACCCATACCACACTACTCTGCAAAGCAACGATGCCTGGACTCTACCTTGGGGGAGAGCGCCCACACCTGGGCAGCTTCTATTTGGGTTATTTTTTTTAAGTGGCCATTAGTGTTCATTCCTAACTTATATCTGAAAATGGTAAATATAAACTTCTGATTCGAAAGGAAGGCCCATCAATCACAGAATCCCAATCCCTTCCATCATTTTTCAGGAATTCTACAGCTCACCTTTCCTAATGTCAATACTGAAAATTGATAACCAGGATCACCAGAGCAGGCCCCCTATCTGAGTGATGTTACAAGTGGAAGCATAACCCCCAAAGGCTCAACTCCGGAAGACTGGCGGATACCTTTCTCCTTTTTTTATTCTCTCATTTTTCAGTGTTCCGGAGAGCATCTGTCCAGTGAAACTTGCCTAATCATTTCTTTTTCACAGTGATGAAGAATAGAACTAGCTAAAAGCTTGTCCTTGACCATATTACCTGCCCCCACGAGATGCTTAATGGAAAGAAGGCTATGCGAGGAGCTTACAGCCCACTACCCTACAGAAAAAACCATTCTGAAGGGAATGGCTAATCCGCCATGTTGGGAAGCTTGTGTCAGTTTATTAGCCCCACCTATGCATGGATAGTAAAGGTTGTTGATTACAATCTGAAACCAGGCCAGTTACTGGAGGTGATTAGTACAAGCCATACTTGTAAAAAGTTACCATTTAAAAATAGCCTCCACTTATTATGATTAAGGAGAGGTGAAGTGATTCACTGTGCATTTGTGTGCACACAAATGAATAATCTTGTGAAGTGCCCATTACCAAATTTTACTACTAAAAATCAGAAAAAAGAAAGCCACATTACTTCATGTCCAAGGGAAAATCAAACAAATGAGTCCATTTGATAGATTCTATTAATGAAAAGGAAGTGAAACATGAATTTTCAGAAGTAATTTAAGGTTTTGGGGGGCAGCTACATGGCTCAGTGGTTTGAGAGTTAGGCCTAGAGAGGGGAGTCCTGGGTTCAAATTTAGGCTCAGATACTTCCTAGCTGTGTGACCCTGGGCAAGTCACTTAACCTCCATTGCCTAGCCCTTACCACTTTTCTCCCTTGGAACCAATATATAGTATTGATTCTAATGGTTTAAAAAAAGAAAAGAAATAATTTAAGGTTTTCATCACAGTTTATATTATTTTGAGCTGTAGGGAAGGATTTATTGGATATGGGACATTAATATTTTTCATTATTTAATAGTATGATAAGCTGTTCCTTTTTCATAGAGGCAAATTCAAGTGTTTTAAAGTAGAAGTTCTAGATCAGACATTTTATGTATTTGTATGTGGGTGTGTATCTGAAAAAGATTTGGTTTTATTTGTTTTACATGATCTTAAATCAATATAAAAAATGAAAATATAGTATATGCTATATGCCACTTTAAACACAGGGAAAAGGGGTAAGAGAAGGCTCCTGAATCAAATCACCGGAATTCAGTTTTGTCCATTTTGCTACAGATAGGGTGTTCTGGAAAATGCTTTTTAGAACTGCTCATTTTAGAATATTAAACAAAATGACATTTAAAATTACTTTAGGCTAACATGTGCTTATTAATGCTTTTTTTTTTTTTATCACTACAGTGGTTTCTTTGTTTCTCATTCTACCCATCTTTCTCAAAACTGTTAAAACTTTAAATTGTCACAAGCTAGAAGTCTCCAAACCCTGTACTATCTACAAGAATAAGGTTTACATTTCTCAACTTGGCATTCGGGCCTCTCCCCATTTTGGCCAAAACTTGCCTTTCCGGCTTCTCTGCCATGACTCCACATTCCACTGTAGCCAAACTCCATTGCTCTTTGTTCCCCAACATGCCCAATACTGTCCCGCTCCCATACACTGATTTGCTTGTGCTTTTCTCTGGGTTTAAAATACTTAAAAAATTTATGTGTTTCAAAATATGTCTTTCCAGCCTTTGAGACTCCAGTTCAATGCCCCTTTTTATAGAGCTTTCTCTGAGCAGATGGGCCTTTTTCTCTGGCATCCCAGCATTACAGACCCCTCTCTCTAAATGCACTAATCATCTCCTGTCTTACACTATCGAGTTATGTGCATACGTGTCTTTTCTTTCCCTTCATTCCTCAAGCCTGCGTGATAGAAGCTCCAGAGGGCAGCCACAGTCATTTTTCAATTCTCATGGCCTTGCCCTTAGCAGCCATGCAATAATTTATAAATTTTCCATTCATTTGAATTTCTTTATCACGGGGAAAAAATGGCATCTATGAGGAGCCTGCCTGTCTCTTCCTGCCTCTGAGCACACAGGCCCAGATGAGTACAGGTTAGAAAATATAGAAGACACATCGCCCTAAATAATCTGTATGTGGTTTCAAATTCTCGTTGTATTTTAATGAATAGCTCTTAAGTTTAGCTTCATTAAGATACAATTCAGTATTACTATGATGTAGCTTGGGCAATAACAAGAGAAGTGATATTACTGTGCAAAACTGATGTATATATCTATCAGTTTTGAACAGTAATATATATGTTTATATATATCATATATATAAACATATATATATTATATACATAGTTTTATCTTCATTTTATTTTTTAATAACAAATTTCCACATAAGTTTTCTAAAGTTATAGATTACAAACTGTTTCCCTCCCCATTCCTGGAGCTGACAAGCAGATCAATCTGGGTTATACATGGATTATCACACAAAACATATTTCCATATTGTTCATTTTTGTAAGTAACTAATCTTATAAAACCAAAACTCTATGATTTGTATTTTCTTATAAAATAACATATTTGACATGATAATAATATTACTTAGAATTTACAAAGCATTTCAAGGTTGTAAAGTAGTTTACATATCTTATCTCATTTGATTTTGAGAAGAACCTTGGAGAAAGGTGCTGTTATTTTTCCTATTTTATAGATGAGGAAACCAAGGTAGANTACCAATTACATGTAATAACAAACTTCCACATAAGTTTTCTGAAGTTGCATAATCCAAATTGTCTCCCTCCTTCCTTCCCTCCCTATTCCCAGAACTGGCAAGCAATTCAGTCTGGATTATACATTTATTATCACACAAAACATAGTTCCATATTGTTCATTTTTGTAAGTAACTAATCTTATAAAACCAAAACTCTATGATTTGTATTTTCTTATAAAATAACATATTTGACATGATAATAATATTACTTAGAATTTACAAAGCATTTCAAGGTTGTAAAGTAGTTTACATATCTTATCTCATTTGATTTTGAGAAGAACCTTGGAGAAAGGTGCTGTTATTTTTCCTATTTTATAGATGAGGAAACCAAGGTAGAGACAGGCTAAAGGACTTGTCCAGGGTCACACAGGCAGTAAGTATAAAGCTAGATTTGAACTCAAGTCAGCCCTAGCATTGCATCTCCTGACAAAATTAAAAAAAAAAAAATCAAGCACTTACTTAGCAATTCAGATTTTTATTTAAAAAGTCCATACCTGGTTGTTAGGTTTAGTTGATAAGCATTTTCCAAAATAAAGAGTTTCTTTTGCACAAAGGCTACTACATGCAGGTCCATCAATGACTCCAGTCTTATATTTATCACACTGGAAAACATAAAGAAGAATGAATAGGAAATTTTGCATAAGAAGGAACAAAGTCATGATGCCATTATGGATATTTATATTTGAAGAGAGATTAAAAAATATTTATTTTTTTATTTCCAGGTAGAAATAATCTTTGACAATTATTTTCTGACATTTTGGGTTTCTAGGATTTCTCCTTCCCTTTTTTTCTCTCCTCTCCAAGGTAGTAAATAGTCTGACATAGCAGTTCTTTCATGTAATACATGTTTCTGTATTGTCCATGTCATGATAGACACATCACTCACAAAATAAAATCTCATGAAGGAAATAAAGTGGAAGACACTTTTAATCTTCAATCAGACACCAATAGTTCCTTTTTTTGTATGTTAATAGCATTTTCCTTATGAGTCCCTTGTGGTTATCTTGGAGACTTGCTTTGCTGATAATAGTTTAGTCCTTCACAGCTGATCATTGTATACTATTTCTGTTATTGTATACAGTGTTCTCCTGGTTCTGCTCACTTCATCTTGCATCAGTTCATAGAAATCTTCTCAGGTTTTTCTGAACACATCCTGGTCATTGTTCCTTATGGTAATAATATTCCATTTAAATCTTATACTACAACTTGTCCAGCCATTCCCCAAGTGATGGCCAATCCCTCAGTCTCTTAACTTTGTCACCACAAAAAGAGCTGCTAAAAATATTTTGGTACGGGGGCTTTTCTCTGAGAAAATCTCAGAGAGAGATCTCTGATCTCTTTGGGATATAGACCCATTAGTGGTATTTCTGGGTCAAAGGGTCTGCCTAGTTTTATGGCCCTTTGAGTGTGGTTCCATATTGTTCTCCAAAAAGGTTGTATCAGTCCACAGTTCCACCAATTTTCCAACATCCCCTCCAACATATATCATTTTCCTTTTTGTTCATGTTGGCCAATCTGATAGGTGGTATCTCAGATTTATTTTAATTTGCATTTCTCTAATCAGTAGTGACAGCATTTTTTCATATGACAATGGATATTTTTAATTTTGAACAATGGAAATACAGGCACAGTCATGAATCAGAAAATGTGAGCTTTGTACATATAATAGTTGTATGAGTGTAGAGCTGGGTGCTGAGGCTTTAAGACATGGATAGGATTGGGCTGGGACATCAAGAGCCTGAATTCTCTGGATTACAGGATTACTAGATTATCAGAGCTGGAAGGCCATCTAGTCCAACCCTATTCTTTCATTTTACAGATGAATAAACTAAAGTTCAGTGCTTGTGACTTACATCGAAGTTCACATAGGAAGGAAGTGGCAGAATTGGGACTTGAACCCAGGGGCAGCTAGGTGAACACTGTGAATTCAAATCTGGCCTCAGATACTTACTGTGTGACTTTGGGGAAGTCACTTAATCCTGTTGGCCTCAGTTTCCTCATCTGTAAAATGAGCTGGAGAAAGAAATAGCAAACTTCTCCAGTATCTTTGCCAAGAAAACCCCAAAAGGGATCATGAAAGAGTTGGGACACACCTGAACAATAACTACCATAAGCTCTAAATCTAACATACTCCCATTAGAAATATGTGGCTTTGTGCAATCACTCAGTTTTCTCATCTGTAAATGTGGCCAAATTTAGACTATCCTTTAGTGAGCCAAGCTTTGTCATGATAAAAATGTAGTTTTTGGTTTGATTTTTTTCCCCTTCTTTCCATTTACATGATGGTAATCATGCTATGTAGTCTTCGGGGGTTGATTTATCTCATTTTGCATCAGTTCATTTAAGACTTCTCCTAATGGATCACTCAATGGGCATCCATTTTCCCCCAGATTTTTGCTATCATAAAGAATATTGCTATCAATGTTTTGGTGTTTGCTGGACCTTTCTGTCTTTGACTTCCTGAATATGTCTGGTGTGGACTCTTTTGGCAAGAGGATGGAGGCATTTTTGCTTTCTTACCCTAATTCCAAATGGCTTTCAAGAGTTGCTGGACCAGTTCCCAGCTCTACCAATGCTGTATTAGTGCGTCCCAGTGTTTTAAAAGTGAAGAAAACTGAGTATGAAAAATGTAGGCCAGGAGCTGGTGAATTTCTGTTAAGGGCCAAATTGAGCCCACCAAATGTTTTGTATGGCCTGTGAGCTAAAAATGGTTTTTACGTTTTAAAATAAAGTTTTATTATGTTTAAAAGCACAAAGATCATTCTTAGTCTGTGGATAGTATGAGAAAGGAGGGGCTGAAGTTGGTTGATCCCTGTTTTGGGTAGGAAGTGTTGCCCAGCCGGAGGTGGCCCATGTTTCTCCAGTACTCTGGATGGTAGCCCTAACCAGATTAAAACATAAAAGGGGAGCAGTTAGGCGGCTCAAAGAATTGAGAGCCAGGTCTAGAGATGGGAGGTTCTGGGTTCAAAATCTGCCCTTGGACATATTCTAGCTGTGTGACCCTGGGCAAATCCCTTAACCCCATTGCCTGGCCCTGACCTCTCTTCTGCCTTGGAACTGATACTTAGTCTGATTCCAAGATGGAAAGTTAGGGTTAAAAACCCCCCAAAACAATGAACATAACTGAGAAATAGGTAAATAGGTAGAGACTGGAATAGATTAGACTAGAGAATAGAATAGAAATAGAGAAATAGGTAAAATAAATAAAAATATAATGAAGCAGAGATAATATTGCATATAAAAAAGAAATCAGTCCAGGATCCTCAGTGTGGTGAGTTTGACCCCAATGCAGAAGGCCTTGGAGCTTGACTGGATGCCTGGCAAAGTTCCTAACTCAGATTTGTTAGTAAAGAGGCAGCAAAGCTCTAAAGGAGAAAGTGACCATCATGAAGAACCAGCATGGTTTTATTCCAAACAGGTTATATTGGGTTAATCTTACTTCATTTTTTGTCTGAGTTAAAAGTGTTGAATAAAGGGTTAGCTGGGTGGTTCAGTGGATAGAGAGCCAGGCCTGGAGACCAGAGTCTTGAGTTCAAATCTGACCTCAGACACTTCCTAGCTGTGTGACCCTGGGCAAGTCACTTAGCCCCCAGTGCCTGGTTCGTGCTATTCTTCTGTCTTAGAATGAATCCTAAGGTAATAGGTAAGGCTTAAAATAAAATGAAATAAAAAATGTTTAATAAAGCATATCAAGCCACTCTTGTTAAGATGAAGAGATACGGGCCAGGGGACAAAGACATCTAGATGGTTCAGAGCTGGCTAGATGCTGAGGGTCAAAGATGAATCATTCATGGTTGGATTGGCATTTAAAATTAGGAAGTTGAGTGTCTCAGGTATCTAAACTTGGCCGGCTGTTTATTTTAATCATTTTTATCAAGAAGTTTAAATTATCCAATTTTCGGGAGACATAAAGCTGAGAGGGAGAGCCAGCATAATGAATGGATGACAATGTCAGGATCCCAAAAGGTCTTGACAAGGGAGGAAAACTAGCTGAATCGAATATGCGGAAAGTCAAAAAAGATAAATGTAAATGTTTACATTTAGATAGAAAAAAAAAACTGACTTCAGAAACGGGGTTGTTGTAAAGATCAAACGAGATAATGTATGTAAAGCACTTTGCCAAGCTCACACTGATATCTAAGTTTGAGCTAAGAACATTTTGACAACAGGTTTTTGATTTATTTAGGAGTTCCCTAATAGACCCAAGTAAAATCATGGTCTTTATGAAATCTCTTTACCTGGAGCAAGATGGTAATTTTTTTGTGGGGTTGAGTTTTGTAGTTACCTAAAAGATCCCAGGATTGGTCGGGGAGGAGGTAAGGGCTTTCCCTTTTGGACCAGACTGCTTAACGTGCTGGTCTTTTCAGAACTTTCTGCATGTAAAACTTATAATAATAAACAGGAAAAGGTACTGAATATTTGTTCTGTTTCTAATTCGGTTTATATGTAATTACTGTTCATTTCCCCTCCTTTATATTCCTCATTTCTCACTTTCCATTGCACTGTAATGCTCCAAATTGTTAAACCACCAAATTCACCCATCAAAGATGAGGTTTCATTATTGCATAAATAGATATATTTTAAACCCTTACCTTCTGCCTGTCAGTTCCAAGGCAAAAGAGCAGTAAAGGCTAGGCACTGGGGGCTAAGTGACTTGCACAGGGTCACATAGCTAAGAAGTGTCTGAGGGTACATTTGAACCCAGGACCTCCTGTCTCCAGGCATGGCTCTCTATCCACTGAGCCACCTAGCTTGTCCTATGGTTTGAAATTTTTAAAAAAATGTTTATTGGTTTCTTTTATTGTTATTCAATTCTCTCTTTCATTTTGTCTTTGTAGCAATCCAGGTATACATTAATTGTGATATTATTTTAAGAAGTATTCAAAAACTTAACTCTTATACTGCTAATGATTGATCTCTGCAATCCTGAGTCAAATTGAATGTTGACCTTGCCAAATCCCTAGCCCTTCCCTAAGGCCACACCCCAGAAGAGAGTCAGTTATCTCAGTCTCCTTACTTTTCCTTCAATGATCAATTAACATAGGTATCAAACATCAGTAGATGCCTTAGGCCCTATCCACCCTGGATCCTGATCTTAGCTCTACTTATTGTTTTAGGCAGTTTGCATTTTATGATGATTACCTCATAATGTTAATGTATCAGGCCACCAGCCTCTCCCCTTCCCCCCATACTGTTGTAACCCCAATAAAAGTGACAAGACATCAGTTGGCAAGAGAGCTCTCAACCATCAGAGCTCCTAACCATGAAGCTCTTGACCATCAGAGCTTACTCGCTGTCTGTCTACCTTATGCCAAAACTTTCTGTGTCTGCCTGTCTTTATTCTCGCCTTATATTCTCTTTCCATTAGTCCTTAACCCGTAACCCATTTTCACTCAGTCCTTGGTTCCCCTTTCTGAGTGTCCAACCCACTAGGAATCTTCATGGAGTCGGTGGACGGCTTCAGTCCTCTACATGTAGAATGCTGAGGGCAGAGACTGTCTTTTTACTTGCACGTATATCAGTAATACTTAGCTCGACGTCTGACACATTGATGACTTGTAAAGTGGAAAAAGGCTTGAATCTGGGCTTACAGGATTTTGGTTTGAGGGCCGATTTGGCTGCTTTTCAGTATTTCTGTGCCTCTGAATGATCTTGGCCACTCTGCCCCCATCTGTAAAATGGGGGGGGGGGGATTACTCGATCTGCTCTTGAAGACCTTTTCCCTTAAATTCTAAATGCTATGAACACTATGTTAAGTAAAGCAAAGAAAAGACAATAGAAGTTAGCACTAGGAGAGAACATTCAGGACCTCCATGATATTTCTAGGCTTATCTCAACATTCTAACAACAACTGGACATTCATTAAATGTCTGCTTCATTCTGGGCATGAGCAATGCAAACATTAAATTAGTGATTCTCTGCCCTGCAGGAACTAACAGTCCCATTCAGAGTCTTTGACAGAAAGAGAACACATCTGCAGAAATACACAATTATGAGGGAGGCTGGAGCCAAGCAGAGGCAAGGAAAGCTTGAACCTCTCTGAGAATCCTCTCCAACCAACCTTGAAATAATGCTTCAAAACAAATACTGAAGTGATAGAACCAACAAGGGGACTGAGTGAAGCAACCTTCCTGCAGAAGGGAGTTGGGCAGAGAGGGTGAGAATGGAGTACAGCCCCCACAAGACAACAGAGTACCCATATAAGCCAAAGCAAGTCTTCCCACCCCACATCTACTATTCCAAGTTCTGAACCTGGGCCCCAAGCAAACTTTGAGACCTTGATACTCTACCTAAGCTAACACTAGGGCATCCCACATTCTGAGCCCTAATAAAATGAGAATCTGAACCCCAACGCAAGACTGTTCATAGCATATCTGGCCTATATAAGCCAAGAGTAAGGCCTGGAATCCCTGCCCAAGCCTGAGGTTAAGCCTTGAGCCCCAACACAAGGTAGCTCACAGTACTCTGAACCCTGCAAGTCATCAGTAGTCCCTAGAGGAGACAGAATCAGCAGTGGGAGGAGGCTTTCAGAGCTCCCAGTCTACAGGCAATAATATCACCTGAGAACTGAAATTTGCAGAAACCCAGAACTAGAGCTGAGGGTAACAGTAAGGAGAAACAGAAATTTAAAAGAGTTACCCCTCTACCTTGAGAATAGAGCCTGCCTTTAAGATAAAAACTAAGGTTGAGAAAAAGGCTAGGAAAATGAGCAAACATAAAAAAACAAAATGACTAACCAGATAAAATTATTATGGAGACAAAGAAGAGCAAGGCATAGACTCAGAAGGGTAGATCAAAGCAGCTACATGCAAAACTTCAAATAAAAATGGGAATTGGACTCAGGTTCCAGAAGAGCTCAAAAAGGATTTCAAAAATCAAATAAGAGAGGCAGAGGAAAAATTAAAGCAATGCAAAGCAGAATTGGCCAAATGGAAAAAGGTACAAAAATCCAATGAAGAAAAAAGTTTTTTAAAAAGTAAAATCGCCCAAATGGAAGAGGAGGTTCAAAAGCTCACAGAAGAAAATAATTTCTTAAAAATTAGAATTGGGTGAAGTAGAAGGTAGCAACTTCATAAGACATCAAGAAGCAATAAAACACAACCAAAAGAATAAAAAAAATTAGAAGAAAACATGAAATGTCTCATTAAAAAACAACTGACCTAGAGCCAGTTTAAGAATTACTGGACTACCTGAAAGCCATGATTAAAAAAAAATAGCCTAGAGATCATATCACAAGAAATAATCAAAGAAAACTGCACAGATATTCTTGAATAAGAGAGTAAAATAGAAATGGAAAGAAATCACCAATCATCTTTTGAAAATCCCCAAATGACAACTCTCAGAAATATTATAGCTAAATTCAAGAGCTCCCAGGCCAAGGAGAAAATACTGCAAAAGCAGCTAGAAAGAAACAATTCTAATATCATGAAGCCACAGTCAGGATTAGCAGCTTTCACATAAAAGTATCAGAAGGCTTGGAATATGATATTCTGAAAGGCAAAGGAACTATGTTTACAACCCAGTACCTGAAAAAACTGAATATATTCTTTTAGGAGAAAAAAATAGTCATTTAACAAGACAGATTTCTAGGCATTCCTGATGAAAAGACCAGACTAAACAGAAAAATTTGATATTCAAATACAAGACTCAAGAGAAGCATAAAAAGGTAAACAAGAAAGAGAAAATTCAAGGGATTCAATAAGATCAAACTATTTATATTCCTATATGGAAAGATGACATTATTAACTCTTATAATTTTTATCAGTATTAGAGCAGTTAGAAAAAGTATATACCTAGACAAAAAATGCAAGAGTAAGTTGATTAGGATGACATGACAGGCAAAAAAAAAAAAAAAAACCCAAAAAAAACCTCAAGGTGTGAAAAAGAGAATTGTACTGAGGCAAAAGGGAAAGGAGAGGTGGAATGGGGTAGATTATATCTCCTAAAGAGGTATTAAACAACTCTTACAGTGGAGGGGAAAATGAGAGTGGTAATGGGCAATGCTTAAACCTTACTCTCATAGGAACTGGCTAAGAGCGGTAATAACAATGATACTCATTTGGGTATAGAATCCTACTTTACCTGTAAGGAAGTAGGAGCAGAAAATAAGACAAGGGGTAAGAGAAGGGAGGGAGAAGTGGGATAGTGGTGATTAAAAACAAAACAATTGTGGGAAGGGACAGAGTGAAAGGAGGAGGATCAAAAGGGGAAAATAAGATGGAAGGGAATACATAGTTGATAATCATAACTATGAATGTGAATGGGATGACCTCACCCAAAAAATGGAAACAGATAGCAGAGTGGATTAAAAACCAGAATCCTATGGTATATTGTTTATGAGAAACACATCTGAGGCAGGGAGACACATACAGAGTAAAAGTAAGGGGCTTGAACAGAGTCTATTGTGCTTCAGCTGAAGTAAAAATGTAGGAGTAGCAATTATGATCTCAGACAAAGCTAAAGCAAAAAATAGATCTAATTAAAATGAATAAGGCATATGGAAATGGGTTCTGAACAATAATACATGTTAAACCCAATGGAACTGCATGTTGGCTCCAGGAAGGGGGAGGAGAGAGGGGAGGGAAAGGACATGAATCATGTAACCATAGAAAAAGACCATAAATTAATTAAATAAATGCATTCATTTATTTATTTTTAAGAAAGTGATAAGGAAGAAAATTACATCTTGATAAAAGGTACCATAGACAGTGATATAATATCAGTATTAAACAAATGCACCAAATAGTATAGCCTTCAAATTTCTAAAGAAAAAATTAAATGAATTTCAGGAGGAAATAGGTAGTAAAGCAACAGAAGTGGGGGACACACCTTAACTTTCCCTTTCAGATATAGATAAAACAAAAATAAATAAACAAAAAAGAAGTGAAGGAAGTAAATGAAATTTTAAAAGACTAGATTTAATAGCTGTCTGGAGAAAACCTAATGGGAATAGAAAGCAATATTCCTTCTTTTCAGTAGTACATGGTACCTACACAAAAAGACCACTAAGACATAAAAACTTTACAACTAAATGCAAAAAAGCAGAAATTATAAACAAATCCTTTTCAGACCACAACACAATAAAAATTATAATCAATAAGAGTCCTTGGAAAGACAAATTAAAATTAATTGAAAACTAAGCAATCTATAAAAAAGGGGTGGGTCAAAGAACAAATTAAAGAAACAATAATTTCACTAAAGAGAATGACAATGAGGAGACAGCATATCAAAATTTATAGGATACAGCCAAAGTAGTATTCAGAGGGAAGATTTATATCTCTAAACACTTAAATCAATAAGATATCAAAAGAGGAGAAATATGAATTGATTGTGCAACTAAAAAAAACCAGAAAAGGAACAAATTAAAACCACCCAGTTAAAGACTAAATTAGGAATCTTAAAAATCAAAGGAGAAATTAATAAAATTGAAAGTAAGAGAACCATTGAACTATTACATAAGAGTAGGAGTTGGCTTTATGAAAAAACAAATAAAATAGATAAAGCATTGTTTAATTTGGTTAAAAAAAAGGAAAGAAAATGAAATAATCAGTATCAAAAATGAAAAAGGTGAACTCATCACCAGTGAAGAGGACATAAAAGCAATCATTAGGAGCTATTTTGCCCAATTGTATGCCAAAAATCTGAAAATTTAATGGATATTTATAAAAATATATATTGCCCAGATAAACAAAAGAGGAAATAGAATACTTAAACAATCCTATCTCAGAAAAGGGAAATTGAAGAAGTTATCATGTGAACTCCCCAAGAAAAAATACCCAGGGCCAGATGGATTCACAAGTGAATTCTATCAAACATTTAAAGAACAATTAATCCCAATATGGTATACACTATTTGGGAAAATAGGTAAAGGAAGAGTCCTACCAAATTCTTTTTATGATACAAATACATTGCTGATATCTAATCCAGGAAGAACAAAAATAGAGAAAGAAAATTATAAGCCAATTTCATTAATGAATATAAATGCAAAAATTTTAAAATAAAATACTAGCAAGGAGATTACAGCAATATATCATGAAGATCATATACTATGACCAGGTGGGATTTATGCCAGGAATGGAGGGCTGGTTTAATATTAGGAAAATTATCAGCATAATTGACCATATTAATAACCTAATGAACAGAAATCCCATGATTATCTCAACAGATGCATAAAAAGCCTTTGACAAAATACAACACTCATTCCTATTAAAAACCCTGGAAAGCATAGGAATAATGGGCCATTCCTTAAAATGATACATAGTATCTACCTAAAAAAAATTAGAAAGTATCATCTGCAATGGGAATAAGTTAGAAGCCTTCCCAGTAAGATCAGGGTGAAACAAGGATGTCCATCACCACTCCTAGAAAGAAATTGAAAGAATTAAAGTAGGCAATGAGGAAACTAAACCATTACTCTTTGCAGATGATGTGATGTTATACTTAGAGAATCCTTGACAATCAATTGAAAAACTAGTTGAAATAATTAACAACTTTAGAAAAGTTACAGGATATAAAATAAATCTACATAAACCATCAGCGTTTCTATATATTACCAACAAAGTCCAGCAGCAAGAGATACAAAGAGAAATTCCATTTAAAATAACTCCAGGGGGCAGCTGGGTGCTTCAGCAGATTGAGAGCCAGGCCTAGAAATGGGAAGTCCTGGGTCCAAATCTGGCCTCAGACCCTTCCTAGCTGTGTGACCCTGGGCAAGTCACTTGATCCCCATTGCCTACCCTTACCACTCTTCTGCCCTGGAACCAATACAACAATAGAGTCACCCTCTTCTGGAAGACAGTTTGGAGTTAGGGAAGAAAAGTCACTGAAACATTCATATACTTTAATTCAGAGGTCCAGACAGAAAGAAAAGATCCTTCGATGCCTGGATATTTGTGGTAGCATTTTGGAGGCAGCAAAAAAAAGCAAATACTTTCTGGCTGGCCAAGAGCATAGTATTGACTCCAAGAGGAAAGGTAAGGGTTTTTATTTTAAAAATAAATAAATAAAATTATAATAACTCCAGACAATTTAAATCTACTCACCAAGACAAACATAGGAATTATATGAACACAATGACAAAACACTTTTCACACAAATAAAGTCAGTTCTAAACAAGTAGAAAAATATTAGTTGCTTATGGGTAGGCTAAGTTAATATAAAAAAAAGATGACTTTACCTAAATTAATTTACTTATTCAGTGCCATACCAATCAAACTGCCAAATAATTATTTCTAGTAACAAACTCGGAGAGGAAGGGCAGCGGTCATGTGCCCACAGAGAGTGCTCTGTGTGCCATCTTTGGCACCCGTGCCAACACTTGCCATCTTTGACCTAGGACAATGACTCCGATGGGCAGACAGAGATCAGCACTACTAAGGTGGTCAGGGATCGAGCAGTCTCATCTTATGCTCTGTCAGGCATTATTTTTGCCCATGAATACAAAACCAGGTTTGCTCTTTGGTCCTTTAACACCTGCTGATTGGTGTTCCTTTTGATTTTCTTGGTCCATGGTGCATAGGCTTTTATGAACGGATTTAAACATTATTCCTTCATATCCTCTGTATGGGAGCTATCCCCTCGGTTAGGCTCTTGCTTTCTCCAAAGGGAAGCGGCACACCACCACCACCACCACCACCACCACCACCACCACCACCACCACATATCCCTTGATGAATGGCTTTTCTTGCACACTATGGGTTTTCTCAAGACAATTTTCATGTCTTTCCATCAGCTATCCTGTCACACAGCTAGGCCTAGGGCCCTCTTCTTCATCTGAGGTCTCTTGAGGCCTCCCTGACCTGATCTGTTCAATGGAAAAGAGCTACCACTTCTGTGGTCCTCTCTGTGCCAGGCCCTGCACACCCCTTCCTGACCTTAAAGGCTTCTTTCATCCCCATCACCATCGTGTCAGAAGGGGATGCTCTTTCTCTAATTTTTACAACAAATTCCGTTAGGTGGATTTGCTGTACAACAATCTTCCCATCAGCCTTGAGGCAGCTGGCCAAAAAGGGAGCCACTCTCTAGTGGTCAGGGCTGCCCTGGGCTTCCTGGGAGAAACTTCCGCAGCTCCTCGGCCCTGCAAGCCTTTCTGTTTCTCTGAATTTCCCTCCTTGTGACATGGCCTAATAATATGAATGAAGAACAGACGGGAAGGTTTGGGGCTGGGCTACAGGGAAAAGCTCCTGCTTGGTCCTCAGGGTACTGGAGCCAGGCACAGGGTCAGGCCTCTTCCTCAGGGTCCTGTGCCCTGAGAGAATCCTGGCACTTTCAGAGATTGAGCCATCGGATAGGGCCAAGGACTCGGGAGCCTAGAAGTTCCTGGGGCTGGAGCATGTGCCAGGCTGCCTCTCCATGGGGTAGGTGAGGGCAGCTGGCTCCAGGCTGGAAGCTTGGCTACTCCCAAGGTTCTTGGTCTGGGGGGGAGGGGGCTGGTGCTGCCCTGGGGGGGGATGGCAGGTCTTTGGTGAGGATAGTTGGCTCCTGACGTGTATGGATGATGACTGTGAGGGCTGGGCTGGAAAGAGGATTGGTGGGCTAGAGGGGCCACGACTCTCCGGTTCCTGTGCGTCTCTCAGACTGTTGGTCAGTAGTTGTTACTGGTGATGAGGAAGATGGGTCCCTTTTTCGTAATTTATGGGGTGTATAGTCAAGAAGACCAGATTTAGAATCTGGCCTCAGACATTTAACTTCTACTTGTTTCCTCATCTGTAAAATGGGAGTAATAATTGCATCCACTTTCCCTGATTGTTATGAAGATCAAATAAGATATTATTTACAGAGAGCACTTAGTGCTAAGTACTATTAATAAATATTATCTCTCTTGATCATTGATAATTAATAATAATTCATGCCTGGCACATGGGAGATGCTTAATAATTGCTTATTCTCCTTTCCCCTTTCCCACAATGGTTTCTTCCCTCACTAGTAGCTTTGGGGACTATCCTAGAAGCTGTTTTTGTGGTCCGGTGGACACTGCTATTCCCAGAGTTGTTGGGGTCAAGGTCCATCAGGATCTGAGGGGAGATGATGGTCACCAGGGTGATGGTGGTAGTTGTTTGACTTGCCTGGCACATACTAATTTAATAGGACATTGAATGGATATGCCAAAATTTGTTCAGCTCTTGGCCAGCCAGAAAGTATTTGCTTTGTTTTTGCTGCCTCCAAAATGCTACTACAAATATCCAGGCATCGAAGGATCTTTTCTCTCTGTCTGGACCTCCCAACTAGGTCTCTGAGTTAAAGTATATGAATGTTTCAGTGACTTTTCTTATCTAACTCCAAACTGTCTTCCAGAAGAGGGCGACAGACAGCTCCACCAGCAGCTTCCCTGTCCTCTCATATTTCCTCCAACATGGATCATTCCCATTTTTTATCATCTTTGCCAGCTGAGAGTTGTTTTAATTTGCATTTCTGATTATTAACGGTGTGGAGCTTTCTTCATATGTTTGTCACTGGCCAGCCTTTCACTTGTCCCCATTATTCCTATTTTTAATGCTCACTTACCATGAGCAAGTCCCTAAAGAAAGCCCCTAAATATCTGTCTTTTAATTAGGATGATTAAGATGAATATTAACATTTTAATTTCTCAAGGCAAAAACTGCATTTCGAGGGCGCGTGCTTCCTTTTCTGGGACAGAGTAAGGGCTGAAATTCCAGTTATCTTGTGGGCAGAAACTGTGTCTGACGTCTTCGGGTATCGTACAGGTGTATGTAGGCACTGTGGACAGATTGGAGGGAAGTCGAGGTGGCTGTGGGCAATGCCCAGAGAGGGCACGCCATGCACCCTGCAGAGCATGCAGACCATAGCTTCTGACTACTTCAGGACTCACACTTTCTGAATATAAAAAACCCCACGATGGCTTCTGCCCACCAATAGCACGTGCACACACGCATACACACATGCCTAAGGATTATCAACAAGCCAGCACATTAGTAAATAGATGTATATCTCTTTATATTTGGGTTCCTGCCTTCACAGTTTAACTAACGGCTGATATCCCAGCTAGGACGCTGAATGGCAGGCTCAGCACGTAAGAGAACAATCACCTGGGTTTTGGCTAACTTCTATGTCCCTAGGGCCATCTTGGCAAATTTATAGCCTATGTGCTAGAGGAGGCTGCTTCCTTCTCCTTCTCTAGGCTCTGAGGATGCTTCTCCCATCACCCGCCCCCTGCCCAGCAGCCCAGTGGGAGCGCTCCCTCCCTCCCCTCCTCACACATGGCTGAGAAGGTGCCCTTTGGGCACTTGGTCTCTAAAAGGTTCGTCATCACTTCCCTGTTGCCAATCGCTCTTTCTCCTGCCCCTGAATTTGGTAGATCCCTGAATGAGGACAGTGAAGAGGCTGGAAACCTAAAGTGTGGACAAAATCACAAATTCACAAAAGCAGAGCCTTCCCTTTTAGCCCAATGTGTCCTGGAAGCTGTTTTAGCAAGAGGAAGGGCAGAAAAGGGGGAAAAAATCAACATGGACTGCCCTCAGCCTCGTCCAGCTGTCCATGAGCATTTTCGGCCAGCAGATGGTGGCCTTGAGTTAATATGGCTAAAAGCGAACAGTTTGGCAGGTTGTATGCAGGAATCAGGGGGGAAAGCGGGTAAGAAGAGTGGAGAAGAGTAAAATGTCAGTGGTTTTAGGGTGTCGTCTGAAAGGCACACGAGACTGGGGTTGGCTTATAATTTGCGGAGTTCTGATGACTAATCAAAATAATGCGAATGATTATGAATACAAGTGGTTTATGTCTACAAAGTACATTCACATACATCATCTTGTCTAATCATCACAGGAACTGCAAGTATCCTTCGCCCCATTTCCCAGGTGAGAAGACCGAGTCTCAGAAAGATCGCCTTGTTAAGGTCACAGATGCCACGCAGTCCCTTCGGACTCTTCATGACCCCATTCGGGGTTTTCTTGGCAAAGTGGTTTGCCATTTCCTTCTCCAGCTCATTTTACACACGAGGAAACTGAAGCCAACAGGGTTAATGGACTTGCCCAGGGTCACACAGCGCAGAAGTGTCTGAGGACGGACTCGATCTAAAGTCTTGCTCTCTCCAGGTCTGACTGTCGTTAGTCCCGGGGCTGGGACTCAAACTGAGGTTTTCTGGCTCCCGATTCGCCTCCCCCTCCTATATAAGCACACATATCGAAGGTGTGCCCAGAAGGAGCCTGGGAAGGTCCTCCTCCATCCTTCTTCTATCTCCAGAAGGGACCAACTGCTCCTCCCATCGGGACGGCGGCTTTGATGAAGTGGGACTCTGGCCAGACCCCCATCGTCCCAGTCACATTACTAAGGACAGACGAGTCCCAGGCAGTTCATTTACTGAGCTATAGGCTTGCGCTCATCATTTAACAGGGAGGGCAAAGCCAGAGCTCCCGAGATCTGAGGGGAAGGCTGGAGAGAGGAGAGAAGCTCCAGAGAGTCCCAGAGGCGTCCGAAGGGAGGAGGCTGCCCATGCCGGGGCGGTCCAGGGCCTCGGAGGAACCTTCCCTCGTACTGCAGCTTATGTAGGCTGCTGCCTTCTGGGAGGGCTCCAGGGCACTAGCAGGTCCATTCAGTCAGTCAATCAACATTAAGTACCCACCTTGTACGCAGACACCAACGAGAAAGACGGCCCGGCCTCCGGGCGCTTACAAGCTGGAGAACGCGGAGCTCCCCGAGAGGGAAGCGGAGTGGCTCAGGTGCAGGTACCTGGAGCTTCTGTCGGATTAAATAAAGCCCGTCCTATAGTCCGTGTTTGTGGAGACGAGGCAGGTAGCCAAATTCTGATGTTCCGAGCGGAAACACTAGGTGGCAGCACAATCCAGAGAAAGAAACCAAAGTGACCACACCAGGCGGTACCCGAGAGGGAACCCTGGTTCCTGCCACATCTGTTCTGGGCCAAGGGTTATCTGCTCATTAGTTTTAATGCCTTAATCTTGATTTTCTTTAGGGTTTTTTTTTTTTTTTGTTATTGTTGATGCTGTGGGTCAAGAGATTTAAGGAAAGCAGGGACTCAGAGAAGAGGGGCATTAGAGTTTATTAAAACAGGGGAGAGATTGGTTTGCACCCCAAAAAAGCCCAAAGAAGAGAGACAAGGGAATCTATACTTAAGTGCCACAGGAGGGAAAAGACTCTATTTAAAAAAATCTATTAAAGAGAGAGCAGCCAGGTGGCTCAGTGAACTGAGAGTCAGGACTAGAGATGGGAGGTCCTGGGTTCAAATTTGACCTCAGACACTTCCTAGCCGTGCCACCCTGGGCAAGTCATGGTCTAGCCCTTACTGTTCTTCTGCCTTGGAACCAATACACAGTGTTGATTCTAAGACTGAAGGTTAAAAAAAGATCTATTAAACACATGACAACAATATTATCTTCCTTATAAGAAAAATCTAGCAATTCAACTAATTTTAAAGATGTGGACAAGAGCAATACTAGAGAAATTCAGGCAAAACAAATACTAATTAGTGACAAGCAAATAAATATTTAATGAAATGTAGTTCCATATTTCCACGTAATGGAAGATGTGGTTGAACTGTCTCAAGACTTAAATATACATTAAGCTAAAGCTACTTGCTTGAGTAAACATACCAGAATCTCCAGTAATTGAATCATAGGGCAATCTATAATAAAAGCTGGAGGCTTGGGTGCCAATTTAGCTTTCATTGGAACGCTCACAGTGAAGTCACTGAAGTTGGCAGAAGCAGAATCGCTCATGGGTGGAATGGAAAGTGCCCAGAGAAATGAATCAAATGGGGGATGCCTAGCTTTTGAGACTTAAACACAGGGGAACGAACCTTTACCTTTGATATTAAAAAAACAAAACTAAAAAAACTCTAGGGGATGAACTATTTGCCACAGAATATAAAAATGTTAAAGGAAGATTATGATCTTATCCACCCGGGTGAGCAAACTGCTAAACTCTTTACTTCTGGTGTCTAAGGAAAATGGACATGAAGGCAACGTGCTGAATGAAGCTGGTTCTCTAGGCCTGATCCCTGCTTTCTTGGCCTGTGCATTAGTCTCTGAGTGACCACAAGCACTCCTCTCCACCTTACGCTGTGACCAGGGACCTTACTCCTTGGCCTGGGCCTGTGACCCTGAACCCCACACGGGCAAAGCACCAGAGTCCTGCTCCTAATGCCAGGAAAGGGTCCTCTCTCATCTCCTTCTCACCAGTTATCTGATCCCCTTATTGTCTGTGGGCTGAGAGCTCTGGAAGCCCTGGCACTGCCACTGCAGTCACCTCCCCAAGGCCCGCCGCTGGCTTGTAGGTATGGCCAGCACTGAAACAACGTAGACTGGCCTGGGCTCTCCTTGTACCCCAGTGAGACAAACCTTTCCTGCCATACTTCTATGTTATCCTGGGCTAGAAAATGGTTTCACCTCATCCTTTTGTTGGTTCTGAGGCCACAAAATTCTTTTTGAGGCATTCTTTTAACCTTGTTTGGAGGGTAATTTGGGAGCGCTCAGGTTGAGTCCCTGCCTTTACATCACTATCTTGGCTCTGTCCCCCAGGACAGGAAGTTCTGAGAATCATTGGCATAGAGATAACTGAATCCATAGTGCTTCTGAGAACCTTGGAGAATCCATGGACAGAGGCAGCTGGTGCAGAGTGCTGGCCTGGAGTCAGAAAGACCTGAATTCAAATCCCAAGACAACACTAACCACTAACCTTGGGCAAATCACTTAATCTTTGTCTGCCTTAGTTTCCTCAACTGAATAGTGGTGACAATAATAGCACCTACTTTCTAGGATATTGTGGGGATCAGAGAAGATAATATTAGTAAAGTGCTTAGCACAATGCTTGGCACATTAAAGGTGCTTAAAAGGCTGTTCCCTTTCCCCCAGGGGGTACGGCCTGGATGAAGATCCAGAAGAGGAGAATGAACTAGAGAGGTCAGATGCTGAAGAGAACCAGCAGAGCAGGTAGGGTCATGAAAACTTAGAGCAAAGACAATACCAAGTGCCAAGATGATTTTAAACTCAATATGTTAAAAACTGAACCCATTCTCTTTCCCCCCTAAGCCCTTCTTTCCTAATCTATCTATCACTCTCCAGGGCCCCATCATCTCAGAGAGCCAGGCTCACCACCTGGGGTCATCCTTGGCTCCTCACTCTCTCATAGACAATCACTTGCCAGGATTCTCTTTTCTTTCCTCTGATAGTGCCAAGCCTCATCACTTCACACCTGGATTGATGCAACATCTTTCTAGTTGGTCTTTCCTCACTCCAGTCCATCCTCCACTTAAGCTGTCAAACTGACCTTCCTAGAGTCCAGGACTGACCATTGTCATCCCCTACTCGAAAATTCCAGTGGCTCCCTATTACTACAGGGATCAAATACAAAACCCTCCGTTTGCCATTCAAAGCCCTTCCTAACCTGACCCCCTCCTATATTCCAGCCTAGTTACACCTTACTTCCTAACAGATATTCTTTGATCCAGTGACACTAGCCTCCTGGCTGTTCTTTGGATAAGACCCTCCATTTCTGGACACTACACCTTTGCACTACTGTCCCCCATGCTTGGATTTCTTTCCTTCTCTCTGTTTCTTTGATTCCTTCAAGTTCCAGGTTAAATTCACACCTTTTACAAGAAGCCTTTCCCAACTCCGCTTTCGGGTTAGTGTTTTAGCTTCAGCTGAAGATCTCCAATTTATCCTTTCTGTATCTTGTTAGCTCACCATTGTTCCCACTCCGCATCTCCCATTAGACTGGAAGCTCCCTGAGAGCAGGAGCTCAGTTTTCACTTTTCTTTGCATCCCTGGCACTTAGGACAGTTGCCTTTTCTTATTGGCTTGGCTTTTTACTTAAACATAACTAGTTTCCTTTGTAATCTTAAGTATTTTATGCATTGAAAAATATTTTCTGGTAGAGTCCACAGGCTTCAGTAGGGGTTAGGGCCCAAGAAAGGTGAAGAACCTCTCTCTGATTTAGAGCAGTGACTGCCTTACTCTATAGAGGAGCAAAAGGAGAACCAGAGAGATTAGCTGATGGGAAGATGGAGAGAATGAGAGTTTCGAGAGCATTTAAAATGTTTCAAAGGATTTTGCATACATTAAGATATGTAAAAGCTTTATAGGCTTTGAGAAGCCCACTGGATCCAAATCCTGCATGACTTCCAATACACCACCCTGCCTTGCAAGCTCAGTTGGGCTAGTTTGCAAATAAGTAAAAGGGAACATTTAATTTTACTCAATAAATAGAGGTAGTGTGATAAGTTAGAGAGAACACTGGCCTGGGTGTCACAAGACCTGGGTTCTAGTCTTTGATCTGTCAAGGACCATAAAGTCTCTTTGGGGGTTCGAAGGGATGCCTCACCTGTAAAACAAAGGCGGAAGTTGGACCTGATGATTTCACTATTGTCATCATTATCCTCATCCTCCTCATAGCTACATTTATATAGAGCCCTGAAGTTCATGAAGTGATTTATGTACATTATCTTATTTTTTGAGATGGAACAACTACTTTCTCTCTCTGTTCCCATTTCATTATAGTCAGTTAAAGGCTTGAAAGCAGGGACAGAGGGGTAGAGAGAGGAAAAAGAGGGCAAGGAAAGGAGAAAATACAGGAAAGAAGAAAGAGGGAAGGAAGGAAGAGAAGGAAAGTGGGACAGGTACATGGGGAGCTGCTGGAATGGGAGAATGTGGGTTTTGGGGACAGAGTGAGGATGGTAGGAAGAGAGAGTTTCCACAGGTTCTAAGGTGACTCTTAAATCACAGGTAACTTCCTTGCCACACAATGCTGTTTGTTTGCTTGGGACCATGGCCTTCCGATGAATAGCCCTTGTAGTCACAACCTCCGAGATATCTGCCTCACAGTCTACCACGCCCTTTTTTTGGCCATCTGCCTCGCCTGCTCCTGCATCCTCTGCACTCCCTCACCCCTGCACCCCTACCTATGTTTATGCTACAGCTCTGGGACCCTAATCGAATGATGCAGAAAAACATAGAGGAGCCAATCAGCTCCCCTACAGCACACACATTGTGGGTCAGTTGGTTAATTCTGGCTCATAGCCATTGGCCTTGACTAGTAATCTTGCAAGAATTATAAAAATCACTTTAGTCATGTAAAGTCAACACCATTCATGAAAAACCCATCAAAAGTCCCACGTCCTACTGGTGGTGGATCAGTAGCACCGTCTTCATGTACAAAGAACAACACTCCGATGTCTTATTTCATCCTCCCAACATTTCTGGGCTGAGAGAGCAGATCGAAATGGACACAACCCAATGCCAGAGAGCTAACGTAATTTTCCTCATGCCATACAGCTCAGAATGGAAAGAAATGGGACTGGAGCTCTGAAAAATACTCAAGTGGGAATCTAGGTTCGAATCTCATAGCTGACAGTGGGAAGTCATCTAATCTTTCCAAAGAGGCTCAGTTTCTTTACCTTTTGAAGCCTTCTTGCAATCCTTATCTTATAGTGTGGCTGAGAGAATCCAATGAGGAGATGTATGTGAAACTGTTTTGTAAACTGTCAAATACCATATAAATGTAAGCTGTTGGGATTTTGATATACAATGGTGTAGGAATGCAGGGATTGGAACCAGGGTGACAGTAAGCACTAGCAAATGCTGTTCCTTTGTTTTAAGCTAATAATTCAGTCTATATTTGTAGAAGCAAGCCTAGTGAAAAAAGGATATCTTTGAGCCCCAAAGCTTTACCTTTTCAAGCTCCCAAATAGTGATTTATATATGTTACACAAAGCCTCCCTTTCTGTTCCTCCCTTTTATACTCTTTGCTTCTGATCTGGCCAGGACTCCAGTTCTCAAAAGGACCTCAGTTTCTGATGTAGTGGCACTCAAGAGTGTTTTAGATTTATCTTTATTTTTTAAAAAATGAGTATAAGTTTTTGAAGGTCAAAACTTCTTATTCTTCAGAAAATTCATTTTAGAGAACCACTTCAAAGCCTGGGGCAGTGTCAAAGTCTCTCCTGTCTTCAGTTTCAAACTTTCTTCTGGGGCTACAAAAGGGGCTACTTCTTTGTTCCCAGGAAATGATAAAGTAATCTGCCTTCTCCAACTTCTAGGCTCCTCCTAGGCACCATTTAACCCAGGGGCAGAGTTTCTGATGGGATCTAATAGATCTGATCAAAGTGTATAGTTTCCCCATTAGAATATAAATTCCTTGAGGGCAGGAACTGTCTTTTTCTTGACTTGTATTTTCATTCCTAGCACTTAGCTCAGTGCTTAATAAATGGACTGCGATAGCTTCCTCAACTGATTAAGTTCTCCCTCCTATATGCCTAGCACCACTGTCTGGTACAGTCAGTAGAGTTCTGGGTCCTGGAGTCAGGAAAACCTGAGTTCAAATACGATTTCAGATAATAGCTTGTGTGACTCTGGGCAAGTCACTTAACCCTGTTTACCTCAGTTTCCTCATTTGTAAAATGATCTGGAGAAGGAAACCTCAAACCACTCTAGTGTCTTTTCCAAGAAAATCCTAAATGGGGTCACTAAGAGTCTGATAGGTCTGAAAATGATTTTATAACAACAAAACTAGATGCTTGTAGAGAGAAAACTATCAGCCACCAAATTCCTGTTCTCAAGAAGCTCAAAGCCTAGTCAGGGAAAAGGGACTTTCTATTTTCTGGGTCTTAGCAATGACCAGCCTCTATTCCCAGAAGGCTCGGCCTTTTTACCTCCTCCTTTTGGAATCTCAGCTCCAGAAAGGTCTTTCCTGGGCCCTGGAGCTGCTAATGCCTCCTTCCCTAAAGGGAGTGAAGTGAGGAAAGCAGAGGCTAAGGAAGATGGAGACACTTGAGACAACATGTTTGGAGGGAAGCATGTTATGGGAAAGCTTTCCAGGCCAGTGCCAGGGCTTCAGATACAGGTTCCTTTGTCTTCTGAGTCTGGCTCATCCGCTGGAGATGCAGGGAGGGGAAGGGAGCTACCCCGGGGGAGGGAGTGTCTCCCCAGAAGTCACTGCTCTTTTAAGTTGTCCGTCCACAGTGTGCAGGGACAGACTGAACTGAAGAAAAACAAAAACCAGTCGGACTAGTTGGGAGGTTACTACAAAAATTCAGGAGTGAAGACAATGGCCTGGATTTATTGGATACAGACTTCCTGAACATGTGAATAAAAAAGAATTTCTTAAGCATTCTAGGTGCAAAACAGGGTGCTAACTTCTGGGGATACAATGTAGAAGAGCCAGTAGTCCTTGCCCTCAAGGATCTTACCTTTTACTGTGTGTGTGTGTGTGTGTGTGTGTGTGTGTGTGTGTGTGAATTACACATATAGGAGCAGCCAATTGTAGGGCAGATGAAATCCTTCAGTGGTCCTGTGGTACAGAAGTAAGGCCTGGGGTAATGCTGCTTCTCCAATGTCATTTCCATTTATGAAATCATCTCTTTTTCTGATTGAACTGTTAAATGATGCCAAGGACTTTGGGGCTGAATTTTCTGGGTCTTCAGTGACTGGAGTTGTAAATAGGGTGAAGGAAGGCTGCAAAACCTGCTGAGTCGGGGGGCAGCTGAGTAGCTCAGTGGATTGAGAGTCAGGACCAGAGACGGGAGGTCCTAGGTTCAAATCAGGCCTCAGACACTTGTGTGACCCTGGGCAAGTCACTTGACCCCCATTGCCTACCCTTACCACTCTTCCACCAAGGAGCCAATACACAGAAGTTAAGGGTTAAAAACAAACAAACCAAAAAAAAAAAAAAACCTGCTGAGGCCAATGCCAGGTGCCATCCGTACAAGGGCATCCCTTGGACCATGGCTCTGGGGTCAGGCTAGAAGCAGTCAGTGGTCAGGGGGATGCTGTTCTTCTCAAGGATCTTTGGTATGGGGCAGAGTTGGTGGCACCCATGCAGAGTGGGCACTTGGGAGCTGCTCTGTTCCCCATCTCCCCAGCGTCCCAGGACATTTTTTGCATGCTGTGTCCCTCTTTTCCCTCTGCTCTCTCCAGTAATAGGGTGGGGGCGGCTCACTGGCAGCTTCAAATTACCCTCTGGGCATTCGAACTTGGAAAAGGTTCACCAACAAGGGAGGGTCTTAAGGCCCAAGAGGAGGTAGGGACAGCGTCCGACCCACTTGGCACAAGCTGCCTCTGGTTTCACCTTCAGACACAAGTCTTGCTGTCTCAGCTAGGACAGCTTGCCTGCCCTGTGGGGGCATCTGGTCAGGGCTGGTGTGCCCTTCTCCACAGTGCTTGTTCCCCTGAATGGTGGCCTCTGGGGCTGGCAGGAGGCAGGGCTGGGGGTCTAGAAGTCCTCCTGTTCCAGGGCTCTTGGTGTCAGGGTCTAAGGGGAGTGGCTGTCCAGATGGGGGCAGGGGTTTGAGTGACCTGGCCCATGCCAGCCCGCCTCCACCCCAGGGTTCCTGACTGCCTCAGCAAGGCTGGCCGGCCTGCTCTGTCACTGGCAGCTGGTTGGGGTTCTGTTATGTGCCAAGTATTTAGAAGGCTGTGACATTATTAACACAAGAAGCTGGAGAGTGACATATTTCCTTAATTTTTGTTTCATTATGTAGAAGTTGTGAATAAAACTTGCAAATAGGTTGACTGCTATATAAAACTGCTGTTCTCTAGCCCATTGAAGTTAGGCACATTTTAATTCTGTCTTCTTCACTCTCCTCTCCTCACTGGAGTCTCAGAGCATTCTTCGATTTTAAACCACTGCTTTATTCCTTTCTCCAATGCCAGAAGGATGCAGGAATCTCCTAACTGCCACGAGACACACTAGAGTGGACACGACTGAAGACCAGACCATACAATCTCTGTGGACCATCATCTCTACTTGAATATTCTTTTCCCTTTTTAATTTTCTCTCTGGCTAGTTCAGGAACCCGATGCTCCTAAGGACTAATTTGCTTAATTTTATGATGGACAGTCGGCCTACCAGGAAACGGATCTTTTCTTAATGTAAAGTGATGGGCTGAAGTTTTTTTTTTTTTTTTAAACTAGGCAATGGGTGTTAAGTGACTAGCCCAGGGTCACACAGATGGGAAGTGTCTGAGGTCAGATTTGAACCTAGGACCTCCCATATCTAGGCCTGACTCTCCATCCACTGAGCTACCCAGCTGCCCTGATGGGCTGAGTTTTGAAAAGTGTTCATGTAAGATGTCATTAGAATCACTGTAATGGCAAGTCATTTTAAATCAAAACAGAATTCCCTACAAGATCTTATTGTTGTTTCTCTTGGAAGGTGTGAGCAGAAAACAAGGAGTGGGATTTACTCTGTCTTAACACTCCAAACAGCAATTGTCTGAATGGCAAAACAGATAGTGGATCCTATTACAGGGCATAGAGCATGAATGGAGAACAGGGACGCCAGCAGGAAGGAGGATAAAACTAGGTGTATATTTGAAAGGTGACTGTTTTCTAGTCCCAGATACTTGGACCCAGGTATACCTTACTTTGTGCAGTACATAGAGTCCTGAAAGTTGTATGTAAATAATAAAGTTAAATAAGCAAATTAGAGTTTTAAAAACTGGTTAGAAAAGAGTTGGCAAGGAGGCAGCTGGGGAACTCAAGTGGATTGAGAGCCAGACCCAGAGTCAGAAGGTCCAGGGTTCAAATCTGGCCTCAGATACTTCCTAGCTATTGTTGATTTTAATTAGTTATTAATTAGCTATCTAGTCTAAATAGAAGCAGAGATGAAGACCAGAGAAAGGATATTGGGATTGATTCCAAGGCCGAAGAGTGGCAAGGGTTAGGCAACTGAGATTAAATGACTTGCCTAGGGTCACACAGCCAGGAAGTGTCTGAGGTCAATTTGAATCCAGGACCCCGGGCTCTGGGCTTGGCTATCAATCCACTCATCCGTCTAGCTGCCCCCAATTACATTTTAATTCAAATCACTCATGGCTAGGTGGCACTATAGCACAGAGACTACTGGCCCAGGAATTGGGGAGACCTGAATTCAAATGTGGTCTCAGACACTTCCTAGTTTTCTGACCCTGGGCAAGTCATTTCACCTCTGTCTGCCTCAGGTTCCCCATCTGTAAAATAGGGATAATAGCACCTACCTCCCAGGCTTGGTGTGAAGACCAAACAAGATGATCAGTGCCTGGATCACAGCAGGGAATGTAGAAAATCTGCTTCTCTTCCTCCTTCCTCTCTCCAAGACCAACACTGATCACTGCTAGTAAGTTCAGATGCCTTTTAGAATTATTTTCATTTACATTATTCTAGTCACTTGGCATTTGATTGTAGGGATTTTTAAAATTTTGTTTTTTTTTTGCTCTGCATTAGTTCAAATAAGTCTTCTCGTGTTTCTTTGAAATCCTCACATTTATCATTTCTTCCAGTGCAGGAATATCCCATTACATTCTGTGCCATGATTGTCCAGACATTTCACCAATCAGTGGGGAATGGATGTTTCCAGGTCTTTGCAAGTACATAGGAACTGCTATGAATATTCTGGTCTATAGGAAACGCTTTCATTTTATTTTCATGGCTTGCTGCTATAGCTAAGATTTCTAGAACAACCCCAAGAGGGATCCCCTGGGATGATGAACTTTACAGATGCTCTGTTTGTGGCTGGTGTGCTAACAGCATCATTAAATTCTTGGACTTACTGACTGGCGTCCGTCTCTTTGGATTTCTTGCCCTATTTCTGATGCTGATTCTGAAATTTCAGGATGCAGATTTTCTGGGCTTTTTGCTTTACCTCTTTTGCTGTATAATATTTTTATTGTATCATAGCTCTTATTTAACATTCTCATTTCTTTTTTGCTAAGTTTTCATTTTCTTGTGAGAACTTGTAGCAATTATTTCTTTTTTAGCATTTTTATTAGCTCTTTCAAGATGTCTTTACCATCTTCCCAGAAGCCCTCAAAAGAATAATTTTATAATAGGGATAATCCTACCCTCTTTTATCTTTATTTTAAAAGTGGAGCTCATGGATTTTTAAAAGGGAAATGTGAGACGGGGTGGGCTTGGGATTTTGTCAGTGTAGGGTACTCCTGGGTATTCCCTGCCTTTGCCAAGGCAGGATGGCACCTTCTCTGCTGCTCTGAGTATTAAAGAATTGTGTGTGTGTGTGTGTGTGTGTGTGTGTGTGTGTGTGTGTGTGGAATTGAAAGGCTCCTTCTAGGGCTGTGGAACCAGTAGGTGTCAGAGGCAGGGCTTTAAGGGAGGTCTCTGAGACTCCAAAGGGCTTCTCTAGGCAGGATGCCAAACTACCACTAAATCATAGGGATCGTTCCTGTAATTTAGAATGAATTTTTGTAAGGAGAATGCAGCAAAATAAAATTCTAGTATACCAAACGAATCTTTGTCGTTCCAAAACAATGATTTAAATGATGATTACCTAACTAGTATTCAGGCTATTAAAAGGCTATTGGATACAGTCTAAATCATAAAAAATCGATACTTACTATTATCTTCTTACAGTCCTGCCCTCTGCATAGCTCTGTGTAAGTGGAGTACTGGCCATATATAATCCAGCTTCCAATGAAGACTGCCAGCCAGGAAAAGAAAAGGTATTTCATCCGCATGTATGAAAAGCGAGCCTGTGTACAGAAAAAAGAGGAAACAACACTCATTGATTCGGCGGGGACGGCCCGTCAGGCGGCTTTCGCTGGGCTACCACCCGATTTCCCCTCTAGGCCGGCAGTGGGGATACATTCTAGGCTTTCCTGTGGCCATCCTCCTAGAACAAAGTGCACTTTCAATGACAGCAACCAGCCCGAGGCTGGACAAAGGGAAGGACAACATCTCTTTGAACCCCGAGCCTTTCAGAGGGCATCCTCAGCCAAAGGTGTTTATGGAGCAGGAGCGCAGGCAGGCGCTGGGCTGGGCTGGGCACGGCCCCATCAGGGACAGACAGACTCACAAAGGGCTGTCTCAGACTAGGGTCTTGGGGGATCTGGGGAAGAAGGCCGAGAATACCACTTTTGTAGAAACAGGGACAGAGGATCTGGCTGGGTGCCAAAGGTCTTATGGAGCAGCAGAACCAGAATTAGAAACGGGATCTTGTAGTCCTGTTCCTCCATCACACTTGCCAAGGCAGCATTGTTTCTTCTATTCAATCATCCAATGGCTGACCTAGATGGGATGCTGGAAACAGTAGAAATATTGCAAACTGCAGCAGGCCGCAGACAGAAGAGGGCCAGGGTGAATTTAGAAGAAATGGCTTCTTGCACGTCAAAACTGGGGAGTCAGTTCAGCCATACAAGGAATGGGCTTTGCAGTTCTCTAGCAGCCCTCCTCCTGGGTGATTTGGGTCCTCTGGGGCCTTCCGTAAACTCGTATCAACTGAAAGCTACTTGTCAAGAGCCCGGGACATTTGTTTCCCTTATCAGGAGATACATCTCCTTTCATCCAAAAAATCTTTTGTAGCAGCTAAATAAAGGGGTCACAATGTTGGCCCCAAAGAAGAACCCCTTCCTTCCACCTCTGTAGAGATGGGGTACTGTGGGGGTGCCACCCTGTGTGTGCTCTCAGACTGGGCTCATTTAGTTTTGCAGAATTGTTTTTATCTTTCTTTTTAAAATTCTTTGTTATGAGGAATAACATAGGATGTAGAGATCTATCTGGAAACGAAAGTGAGAGAAAAGCAAAATCAATACCAATTTAAAAAATAAATAGGGTCAAACAAATTGCAAATGAATATATGGCCTTTCATCATGGTGGAAAGGTTGAAAGGTCTTAAGGGTGACTTGAGCATGAGGTAATCCTAATAATAAAATAATAAAAGTCCAGTCACAGAGTCACAGGACTAGAAAATGTTAGCTTGCAAAGAAAGGAATGTTATTCCCCAATTGATAAATGGGCAAGGGACATGAATAGGTAATTTTCAGATAAAGAAATCAAAACTATCAAAAAGCACATGAAAAAGTGTTCTAAATCTCTAATAATTAGAGAAATGCAAATCAAAACAACTCTGAGGGGGCAGCTGGGTAGCTCAGTGGATTGAGAGTCAGGCCTAGAGACAGGAGATCCTGGGTTCAAATCTGGCCTCAGACACTTCCCAGCTGTGTGACCCTGGGCAAGTCACTTGACCCCCATTGCCCACCCTTACCACTCTTCCACCTATGAGCCAATACATAGAAGTTAAGGGTTAAAAAATAAACATTAAAAAAAAACAAACAACAAAAAAACCTCTGAGGTACCACCTCACACCTAGCAGATTGGCTAACATGACAGCAAAGGAAAGTCATAAATGTTGGAGGGGATGTGGCAAAAATAGGGATATTAATGCATTGCTGGTGGAGTTGTGAATTGATCCAACCATTCTGGAAGGCAATTTGGAACTATGTCCAAAAGAACTGCCTGCCCTTTGATCTAGCCATGCCACTGCTGGGTTTGTACCCCAAAGAGATCATAAAGAAAAAGTCTTGTACAAATATATTTATAGCTGCACTCTTTGTGGTGGCAAAAAACTGGAAAACAAGGGGATGCCCTTCATTTGGGGAATAGCTGAAAGAACTGTGGTATCTGTTAGTGATGGAATACTATTATGCTAAAAGGAATAATGAACTGGAGGAATTCCATGTGAACTCGAGAGTGAAAGGAGCAGAACCAGGAGAACACTGTAGACAGAGATGAACACTGTGGCTCATTCGAATGTAAAGGGGATATAGACTCTAAACCAGTGATTCCCAAAGTGGGTGCTACTGCCCCCTGATGGGTGCTGCAGTGATCCAGGGAGGTGGTGATGGCCACAGGTGCATTTATCTTTCCTATTAATTGCTATTACAATTTAAAAAAAATTAATTTCCAGGGGACTAAGTAATATTTTTGCTGGAAAGGGGGCGGTAGGCCAAAAAAGTTTGGGAACCACTGGTCTAAATGATCACCCTAGTGCAAATATCAATAATATGGAAATAGGTCTTGATCAATGACACATGTAAAACCCAGTGGAACTGCTCATTGGCTATGGGAGGGGGGGTGGGAGGAGAGGAGGGAAAGAACATGAATCATGGAACCATGGAAACATTTTCTTAATTAATCAATTATATAAAATTTTAAAAATTAAAAATTAAAAAAAGGAATGTTAGGTTTTTTTTTTGAGGCTGTGATTTTGGTTCCATGTGATCATATTTTACGTTACTCTGCTATACAAGGATGTTGAAATAAATATCACCTTCATTTAAGATGCCAGAACTAGGAAAGAGTTCCTGCTGGGGAATCTCAAGTTTCTATACTCTCAACTCTTTGTACTTGTGTTTCATGTGTTTATATGTAAGCATGTATAGGTATTTTTCCTTATGTAGAGGCAAATTGATATACATAAGAAAATTATGGAGCAAAGAAGAAATTACCTTTCAGGCTGATGGATTGGGTAAGAGTTTATGACCAAGTAACAGAGAAGAACAATGAAGACAACATGGATAATTTTGATAAGTAAAATGAAAACTTTTTATACAAACAAATCTGATGCTATTAAAATTAGAAAAGAAAAATAACTGAAAATCTTTGCTGCAAGTTTCTTTGTAAAAAGATCTCATGTGCAACACATATAAGGAACTTGTTTGAACTTATAACACTAAGACTCATTCCCCAATAGATAAATAAATGGTCAAAGGCTGTGAACAGATAGTTTTCAAGGGGAGAAATCCAAACCATCAACAACCATGTGAAAAAATGCTCCAAATCTCTAATAATTAAAGAAATGCAGATTAAAAAAACTGAAGTTCCATCTCATACCTAAAAGTTTGATAAAAGTGACAAAAGAGAAAAATGAGGGACTTTGGGGAAATAGGCCCACTAATGCATCATTAATGGAACTGTGAATTGGCCTAGCCATTTTGGAATGCAATTTGGAACTATGGCTCCAAAGTTATTAAATTGTGTGTACCCTATATTGTAGAAATACTACTGCTAGGTCTATCCCCCAAAGAGATCAAAGAAAGGGGAAATGGACTTTTATGTACAAGAAATACTGATGACTGCTTTTTCATAGTAATTCCAAACTAACTGGGTACTCATCTCCTGGGGAATCATTTAAATGATTTATGGTATCTGGAATGGAGTATTATAGTGTCACAAAATAGAACTAGCCTGGCACCAGATCCGCTGAAGGACAGGAAGAGAGAGACAAAAGTTAAATGATTCCCCTAGCTTCCTCCTCTACATGACCTTCTTGATCACCATTACCATGAATCCTCCTCCTTTTTGCACTAATTAAATGACTACTCCTATTAATTGGCACTTCCAATTGCCTTCCTCATTTTCTAATACTGGTGACTTAGAATTGCCTGCCAAGTGTAAACTCTCTTTCCTTTTTACCTTTTCACATGCTCTCATCCCTATCCAGCACTACTCCTCCCTGATGCCCATCATTCTGATTGACCCTCCTACTCGAGCTCCTGGAAATGCCACTCAATGGTTATCAAACTCTCCTTCATCTTAGATCTTGTCTCTTCCTGTGTGAAGGGAATCACTGTGTGGATTGGGTCCCGAGGATAGAATGGCAGCAGGAAGAAGGCAGCAAAAGCCAAGAGAAAGAGCTCACGAGACAGGGGGCAGGACGGATGTCCTCTGAGCTGCACCCCCCACCCCCCAGCAAAATAGAAAGCCACAGTTGGCTCTTGAGCGGTGATGTGTGTGAATTAGTGGGCAGAGAAGAAATTTGATAAAATGAGGCAAGAGCAAATTTTGGTCTTTTCTCTTCCATGTTTGTTGCTGGCTGGACTTCCCTGGGTGCCCTAATGGCAGCCACATAGCCACTTAGCTATTGCAAGCTAAATGAAGCAGCAAGGAAAGGAACCAAAATCTCTCTCTTCTATTTCCCCCATCTTTTCCCCCTACTACTTTTGGTTTGATAAAATTATTCATTTACTGTCAGTCTCATAATTTTCCCTCTTACACTTCCTACTCTTGATCTTTTTGAGCCTATATGAACCACATGAGAGCTCAGCCCTGGCCGCCTTCTTTAGAAGTGACTACTTCTCTCATGCAATAAGTGAACGAGAAAGCATTTATTCAGCACTTATAATGGTCCCCACAATGTGCTACACCACAGGGATGTAAATAAGAAAAGCAAAGTAATCTCTGATCTCAAGGACCCCCCCACAACACACTTTCTAAATGGGGAAATGTTGGTATTGTTTGGCACTGCCACATAAGACCCTGCTCTGCCTCCTCGGAGGTTCATTCTATCTGGTCGCTTTCCCTTCTTTTTCCTGGGATTCAATTCATTCTGAAATACTTCTTTAGGGTTTCTAAATGTTAAGGTTGAGTTTTCTTCGAATTCTCTGGCCTTCTGGTTCATCGAACTTGTTATGATTAAAGTTCTCTGGAGCCAATATCTTAATTTTATAATTATTATTTGTTAAGTAGCAAAAATCAGGGGAGGGGGGATGGGAGAGGGGGAGGGAAAGAGAGAGAGAGAGAGAGAGAGAGAGAGAGAGAGAGAGAGAGAGAGAGAGAGAGAGAGANAGAGAGAGAGAGAGAGAGAGAGAGAGAGAGAGAGAGAGAGAGAGAGACACACACACACACACACACATACACACACACACACACACAAGCTGCTTGCCTGACTAGCCAGACTTTGTGCCCTACTGAGTGCCTGGTGCCAGGAAAAAAAGACCCCACTTCCTGTCCCCTCTGGCTCAATTAGGACAAGAGATGGGTCTCCTGGAGTTCAAGAGCAACATGGAGCCACAGCCCATGTGTTTTCCTTCTCACATGGGCTTGCCAAGTTAGTGTAGTTTAATTTAGTTACTTCACCCCCTAAGAGGTCTCTACCTTGCCAGTCCTTACCAAACACAAAAGAAGGTCCCCATGGCCTCAGGGAGACACAGTTCAAGTTACAGCCCTAAAATCAGTGTGAGCTTTAAAATCAAAAGTTTGTTTTGGGGACCAAAAACGATACCAATTAATATTAACTTTCTATACTCCTCAACTCCCATGATCCACTATCTTCACTCTACCTTGGCCACTTAAAGGGTGACTGGTCACTTCTTAAACCTCTCCATTACTCCAAACTACTCTACCATCTCCATAATTTTGAACCCTGAGCTGCCTTCCTCTGCTGATTACATACCATCATTTCATTTCTTCCTTTGCCTCTCTCTTCCTAGAACGATTCTTTGTCCAACTTCACTATATCTCTTGGGGAAAGCTGTGCTTTTCATTTTTATCCATCACTACCCCTGATCCCTTCCCTAGAATGCTCCCTATATTCTTTACCAGTGAGGGTTAAGGAAAGAAGGGATAAAGAACAGTCTTGCCAGTTTCCTTTAAGCCAGCAAGTATATTATCAGATTTTACAACCTTGGACATGGGCCAGTTCTTGTGCAGACCTATCTCTTCCACTCCTTCCTGGCAGTCGATTCAACCTCTTGGTCACCAGAACAGATGATACTGAATGCTTGAGCCTTATGTAAGGCTCGTACTCTACCTGAAGTGACCCTATCAAACTACAGGGTGCTGCCACTAAGCAAAACCCAAGCTGAGTAGCCATCTGGCTTCTCTCTTTTCTGAACAGTTCCTGAACAAATATATTATTCTCCACTTATTGCCCTCTCCTTAGATTCCCCACCCACCAATAATTTACAAAAATCATTGAAATTTTTCACACCTGTCAATTTCTTTTTTTGGTGGTTTCTTATCTTAGAAAAATTAAAAAGAATTATTTATTAAGGGTTTGGGGATTATACTATAAATCAGACTATAGATACCTGCCCTTTATTTATTTTTTTTCATTTTAAAAATAAAGCCCTTACCTTCCATCTTAGAGTCAATACCATGTATTGGCTCCAAGGCAGAAGAGTGGTAAGGGCTAGGCAATGGGGGTCAAGTGACTTGCCCAGGGTCACACAGCTAGGAAGTGGCTGAGGCCGGGTTTGAACCTAGGACCTCCTGTCTCTAGGCCTGGCTCTCAATCCACTGAGCCACCCAGCTACCCCCTAATACCTGCCCTTTAAAAGATTATAATATAATTAAGATGAAAAATAATCAGCATACATATAAAGCTTGTCCCCAGACAGTAATCTTGTTTATTTTAAAAGTTTGGCAGTTGCTTAGAAGTTGGAAAACATTTTCTTATAAAAACTATGTTATATAGGGGCAGCTAAGTGGCTCAGTGAATTGAGTACTAGGCCTAGAGATGGGAGGTTCTGGGTTCAAATTTGGCTTCAGACACTTCCTATCTGTGTGACCCTGGGCAAGTTACTTAACTCCCATTGCCTAGACCTTCCCACTCTTCTGCCTTGGACACAGTATTGATTCTATAAGAATTTAAAACAAAAACAGAAAACCATGTTGCAAGCAATGCTTAAAGCAGTGAAAATATTATTTACATGCAATGAAAAATGGTAGAAAACAATACTGCTATTAACACAGAAAAGCAGTATACTGTTGTTGTTCAGTCATTTCAGTTGGGTTCAAATCTTGACCCTATTTTGGGGGTTTTCTTGGCAAAAAAAATGGAGTGATTTGCCATTTCCTTTTCCAGCTCATTTTACAGAGGGAGAAATCAAGGCAAACAGGGTTGAATGACTTGTCCAGTGTTCACCCAGCTAGTAATTATCTGAGGCCAAATTTGAACTCATGAAAATTGGTCTTCCTGACTCAGATCCAGCACTGTGCCACCTAGCTAACCCTTATAACAATGTATAGTATAGAATATAAGGATCCTGTATTCCTCTGTCCACCATGGAGGGAATAATAATAAGTCACATTTATTTCTGTAGAACTTGAATATTTACAAAGCACTTCTATAACAACAAGCCTTAGAAGTAAGATATTCTATCATTGTCCCCATTTTAGAGATGTAGATCTGGGAAGCCATACTTAAAGCCTTCTGACTTTAAGGATTCACCCTCTTCCTACTATGCCAGACTTCTTCTTTACCAAAAAAAAAAAAAAAAAAAAAAAAAAAAAAAAAAAAAAAAAAGACCAAATGTCTCAGCTTGAAATCTTTTAAAGATTCAAAAGCAAATGGGGACACTCACGCCCTACTGATAGAACTGCGAAGTGATCCAACCATTTTGGAGATTGGAATTATACTCAGACAGCTATAAAAGTGTATATATTATCTTTAGACCTAGTCCCAGGGATACCATTGCTGGGTTTATTTCCCAAGCAGATCAGGGAAAAGGAAAAGGACTATAGATGTTCCAAAATATTTATAGCAGCTCTTTGTGATGGCAAAGAACTGGAACTCGAGGGGATGGTCATCAATTGGAGAATGGCTGAACCAATTGTGGCATATGATTGCTTACTACTGAAAAAGATGTAAGAGCTGTAAGAAAGGAGCAGATTAATTTTTTTTAAAAACTTGGAAAGAATTACATGAGATAATGAAAAGTGGAAGGTGACCTTTCTCTACCCTGATATAATGATGCCTCCTATCACTCCCCAAATAGAGCACTGACTGACCAGTGGCTGGCACTGGGGCCTGCAGCAATTTTTGTGGGTTTTTTCTTAATCTGAAGTGAGGTATCCGAGGTGAGTGCCCCGAGAGGGATTTGTCGCAAAGGCCTATAATTATGATTATTTTAGTAATTCTGTGAATGCTCGCTATGCTTCTCATTCTTTGCATTTCTTCCTGTTTACAAATAAGTTACTCCTCTCATATCTGATTCCTAGTGTACCTGGTGTACCTCTCTTGCTTGCACACAGTGTTTGCATGTTGTCTCCCCAGTAGATGTGAGCTCACTCCTTAAGGGCCGGCACTGTTTTTGCCTTTCATTCTGTCCTCAGGATTTAGCCCAGTTGCTGGCTCCTGGTAAGAACTTAATAAATGCTTGCTGACTTGACTTGCTGACTTTTATCCTCAAATGTGCCGCCCAGTCCCTTTGGGAAGAAATCAGACCTAAGTCATAATACAAACTATAATGAATATCATCCCGAGGATTCTGGGCCTCAGTGGCCCGAGCAGTCAGAGCTGAGGACTATTATTTGGTAGCAGACTGAATGTCCTAGCCTTGCTCAATGAGCCCCACTGGCACCTACAAATCCTGCAGACCAATCTGCCCAGGCTGAGCAGCAGGAGATTCTGGAGTTCGGGTAGCCTGTCCATCCACCCTCTGACTCCTTCTCTGTCTTTTTTTGTAGCTGTTGCTCATTCCCTCCTTCCCATCTCCTCTAAATCCCTCTATAAGATCGTGTCCTTCCACGTGTGCTCATGGGAGGTGGTACCCTGTATATGTGAGACTTTCTGGGCCACCGTTTACCACATCAGACCAACAGAGTGAGATCCCTTATTGTTTCACCAATTGGCAATGCCCATGAATGATATGGTATGATAAATGGTTGGAAGGTTAACATAAGATGTTTTTGTCAAAGGCTAGTGATCAACTCTAGGATCCGTAATCACCAAGAGTTGAGATTTCAAAAAGCTTCCTGGGGGCAGCTGGATGGCTCAGTGGTTTGAGAGCCCAGCCTAGAGTTGGGAAATCCTGCATTCAAATTTGGCCTCAGACACTTCCTAGCTGTGTGACCCTAAGCAAGTCACTTAACCCCCCATTGCCTAGCCTTTACCACTCTTCTGCCTTGGAACCAATACACAGTATTGATTCTAAGATGGAAGGTAAGGGTTTAAAAAAAAAAAAGCATCTGGATCTGGTGAGGTAAGGTATTAGGTGTAAAACATATGAAATATGGACCAGATGGCCAGCAATATTATTGGCCAGTATGCCTGCATGAGATGACACATATCAGCTGGATTTTCAGTGTCAACAATAGCATGAGCTATTGGGGGGTAGTGCAGGTCTCTAGCCTTGGGCACTTCTGTTTTAGAAAGGACAGTCTTTGTTCTATGAAGCTGAGAGTTCCAAAAGAATCAAAGAAAGATTGAAAAAGAGAGCAGGGATATCAAGGCTAGCTGGGGATGATAAGGAGGCATTAGAAGTGGAGTGGATCAGGTTGGGGGAGATCTAAGGCATGAACAAAGATTCCACAAGGAGAGCTGTGCTTGACCTAAAGTTCTTGGTCATGGTGCTAGGCCAAGAAAGTGCTCTTTTTTGGTCTTTACCAAGGTTTCCTGGGAAAGAGGTTGAAATGAAGTCTGATTATGGAATGAAAAGGACCAGAGGATACTGATATTTTAGAGCTAGATGGGACATTTAGAAATCATCCAGTTCATCCTGCTCATTTTACAAATTAAAAAGTGGAGGCCCAAAGAAGTGAAAGAAGTTTATTGGCCAAGATCACAGAGCTATCAAGTGGTAGAACTAGAAACTGGAACCCAGGACCACTGACTTCAAATCCAAAACTATGTACACTAACCATGCTGCCCTATTAGATAAGGGGACAGAGAAGGAAGAAGAACTGAAGTGTGGGCATCAGGGGCATAGCCAGAATAGTTTGTGGCATAATGAGAAGAAAACAAGTGAGGTTTTCCAGAAAGTTGGAGCTTCATCTTAGCTGTTCCTCCAACTTAGAATGCCTGTCTCCTCTGACTTTCCAAATCTTAGCCATTCTTCATGAAAAAGTTCAAGTCTCACATGAAGCTTCTGATGACTCTTGTGTATACCACACATTTTACAATTAGTCTTCAATACAATTACAGTTAGTCTTGAATTGTTCTCTGTTTCTCACCTGACATTTCTTCAATCAGACTGGCAGCTCCTTAAGGGCAGGAACAATGTCATAATCTTGGTGGCCGTAATAGCACCTAGCACAGTGCAAGGTATCTAACAGGCACGTAAAATATTTGTAAAACTGGACATACACAGAAAGTTGAATGGATTCCATCACGCTAGCTGAAGATTCACTAGATAGGGTACCAAGACTGCACAATCAATGCCAGAAGCATTATTCAGTAAGCCAGATCCAGTTTCCAGAGGACTAGAAGTAGCAGGAGGGAAATGCTTAGAGCAGAAAGAGAACTGCTATCAGGGTCTAGAGCAGAGCCCTCCAAAGGGGCAAAGTTAGGGACTTGGAGGGCAGGATCCATGAATGTAATACCTTTAACAAAAAGCTGCCTTTAATTTGTTATGTTGGAATTTTTCCCCAGTATGTGCATGTTTTTATGCCTGGCCATACTAGCTTTACAAATCAGTGCTACTTGCAGGGTTCACCAAATTCACTAGAGCTGAACGGTTTCCACCCCTACTATCATCATTACTTTCCATGACAACAGCCATCTTCAAGACAAGAGATTCACATTATAGGAGATACTTTGCCATTCATTCTGGGAGATGCTAGGATGTAGAAAGGCTATTCTCTTTGATCAGGCTCTCGGCATACAGTCTAATGGTATTTGGGTGGGGGGAGGTTTCCAAAAAAAAAAATTCTAGTCTGGTCTTGTGGAAATGGTTACTAAAGGAACCATGAAGTTGCTTTTCAAAATTCAAATTGAACTTAATAGACTCTTGGAAGATAACATTCTTTCATAGTCTCCCTCCTGCACATCTAATTTATTAAAATCCTAAGTGCTTTTGCTTTTATAGGATTCTCATGCAGCTATATTTCCCAATTTCCCTTGATATATTTTTCCCATTAAACATATAAAGTCATATAAAACATATTCCTGCATTAGCTATTCTCTCTTCTCTCTCCTCAAAAGCAGGGAAAATAAAGAAATAAAATAAAAGCTTCAATCTGCACTTGGAGACCATCAGTTCTCTATCTGGATGAGGATAGCATTTTATACCATGAGCCCTTTGTTGTGGTGGATCTTGTATGGCTCAGTTACTAAGTCTTTCATAGTTGATTATCTTTGCAATATTACTGTTACTATATAAATTGTTCTTCTGGTTCTACTCACTTTACTATGCATCAGTTGATATAAGTTTTCTCAGCTTTTCTTAAATCATCCCTTTCCTCTTTGTCATTTCTTACAGCACATCACATACCAACATTTGTTCAGCCATTCCCCAATTAATGGACACACCCTCAGTTTCTAATTTTTTGCCACTACAAAAAGAGCTGTTATAAATGTTTTTGTTCATATGGGTCCTTTTCCTTTTTCTTTGATCTTCTTGGGGTATAGACCTACTAGTATTATATAACTAAGTCAAAGGGTGTATACAGTTTTAATGTCCTTTGGACATAGTTCCAAATTGTTTTCCAGAATGGTTATATTAGTTTATAGCTCTATTTAACAGTACATGAGTGTCCCTATTTTTCCACTTCCCCTCTAACATCCATCATTTTCTTTTTCTTTCATGTTAGCCAAACCAATGGCTGAGATGGTACCTCAGTTGTTTTAATTTGCATTTCTCTAATTATTAGTGTTTTATTTATTTTTTGGTCTTAAAATCACAGGGATTTGTTGAGAAAGAAAAGTTGAACATGCATGTAGGGAGAAGTCTTCCTAGCTAGAAAAACTACCCCTTATTAGTGATTTAGAGTATTTTTTAAATATGATTATCAATAGTTTTTATTTCTTTTTCTGAAAACTGCCTATTCATATCCTTTGACCATTTATTATTGGAGAATGGTTCCTATTTTTATGATTTTGGCTCAGTTCTCAATATGTTTGAAAAATGAAGCCTTCAGCAGAGAAATATGCTGAAAAATCCCTCCATCCCCACCCCACAGCCTCCAGCTTTTTAAAAAATTTTAATAATAAAATAATTAGCTTAATTTCTTTTAATTTAATTTTTAAAATTAATTAATTAATCTTTTAATTAATTTGGCTTTGTTAATTTTATGTAATCAAAAATCAACCATTTAATCTCTCATTCCCCTGATGTAGTTTTAAAGTATAAAATATTCTATAAATTTGTTAACTGGCTACCATACCCACTGAGGGTTTGTCATATGTGAATGACAAAAATCTGAGAGAGGAAACAATGGATTTCCCAGGAGGCCACTATTTAACTGTTATAAGTAGAGAGAAGTGAGTCACTTTTTGATTTCCCAGATTTTATAGAATATTATAGGGGTAGGACAATGGGTCTTATTACAAGGAGGTGGGGTAGTTAAATGTTCACCATTATAAATATTGTTATGATCTTTTTTCCTGACAATCCTCAACCTAGGGGCAGCCCCATTTGCCTTTTCTATTCCTTTCACTTCCTTACTGCTGAATGTTGCTGATGGAAGACACAACAAAACCATTTGGGCCCATTACAAATTCATATTATATACTTTCAACTGCATCCTCACGGCTACATGGCAAAACGTTTATTCCTTCCTGATTGACATTCTATCATGTTTTATTGTATGGCTGTTATAGTTATGGCTTTCAAGGACTTCACATCGTCCTGAGTCTCACTAAGGGCTGAGGATACAAAGAAAGACAAAGAGCAGCAGCTGCCTCCGAGGAGCTCACAATCTACTGAAGGATACAAATAAACTATGGACAGGTTAAGTAGCAAATAATCAACAACAGGAAGAGGACTAGAGTTAAGGGGGCTTGGGAGAGGCCTCCCGTAGAAGGTGGGATTTTAGCTGGAACTTGAAGTAAGCCACGAAAGTCAAGATCACCCCAGTGCAACTATCAATAATAAGGAATTAGGTCTTGATCAATGATACATGTAAAACCCGGTGGAATTGCACGTCGGCTACGGGGAGGGAAGGGGCCTGGGGGAGAGGGAAAGAACATGAATCATGTAACCATGGGAAAATATTCTAAATTAAAAAAATGTTTTTAAATAATAAATTTAAGAAAGCCAAGAGGTAAAGATGAAGAGGAGGAACGTTCTAAGCATAGCCAGTGAAAATGTCGGGAGTCAAGAGACTCCCGAGTCAAGTGTTTTGCTCAAGGAACAGCTTTCCCTTTTCCCTTTTTTTAAACTCTCATCTTCTGTTTAAGTATCAGTTCTAAGATAGAATAGTGGCAAGGGCTAGGCAATGGGGTTGGGGTGGGGTTAAGTGACTTGACCAGGATCACACAATGATGAAATATTTGAAGCCAAATTTGAACCCAGGACTACCTATCTGTAGGCCTGGTGTTCTTATCCACTGTGCCACTTAGCTGCCCCTAAGGAATAGCTTTTAATACAAGTCTTCTGAATCAAATGACCTGAAAGACATTAAAAATTACATACTAATTTGCCTTTTGTTTTTATATTAAGTTTTATTCCAATCTTAGATACCTGAAAATGACTGCTTTTGCCTTTCTTCATATGCCCCTGGGTTAACAGTTCCTGGCATACAGTAGGTACCTGTTTGTTGACTTCAAATATATCAATGATAAATAGTTTATGTTGACAGATTGGAAAGTGCACCCATGCAAAGAAACTTGGCCCTAAGGATGCTGCATCATAAGGAAGAATGAATCTGCCTGAGAACTAATTCAGACAAATGGAACCAGGCGGAGGATGTGGTTATAAGGATGTGTGTTTGTTTTGTAAGTCCCTGAAAAGATGAGAAGCACTGAGCTGGGCTTGGAGTGCATGCTGGTCTATTCCTTAGGGGAGCTACATCCCCAGGGTTATGGCAGGAGTTGGCCTGGATGGCCTCTGAGGCCCCGAGTCTGGAATGATGCTTGGAAGTAAAGCGGCACCAAATCCTCACGTTATAAAACATCCAGATTATTCTGTACCTTTGGGAACAGAGCTATAGGAAGGGGAAAGAGTTCATATGGGGGTAATCGAAATTAATAATGGATGCTCTCTTAAGATCTCAATGGGCCTTTGCTTTTAAGAGCTGCAAAAACCTTTGTGTAATGCAGCTAGGTGGCACAGTAGGTGCCTGGTGGGAGGAAGATCTCAATTTGAATTCTGCCTCAGAGACGGCGTCTCAGTTTTATCTATAAAATGAGCTGGAGAGAGAAATGGCAATCTACACTAGCATCTCGTTTCTCTCTCTCTCTCTCTCCCTCTCTCTCTCTCATTTCAGGTGGTCTTTAAAAGATGAGCACATTGAAAACAGAAAGAGAACAGAGTGGAGTTGAGAGCTGAAATTTTAAGTACAAGATGTGAGCAAAGGTAGGAACATGTAGGATGATCAGAGGGATAAATGTGGAAAGCTGACCAGTAAAGTGGGTTTATTTGAGGGGGGGAGTTGGAGGGAAAAATCAGAGGATGGAGCTAAGACATCCTACTATGCTATTGTTTAGGGTGCCCAACATTTTTATATCCCTTTTCTGCTCAAGCCTCCTTCATGTCTTACTCCGTCTCCCTCTTCTGTCCTCCTAGAACCTCAGACTTGGACCTATCATATTATGCTTGTCCCTTTGCTATTACTGATAAAAATTTGGATAAAGGCATAGGTGGTGTGCTTAGCACATCTATAGATGACAATTGTCTGGGAGCAATATCTAACACACTGAATAACAGAGAAGATCTAAAAAGATCTGGCCAAGCTGGAAATTTGGATTAAATCAAATAAGATAAATTTAATAATAATAAATGCAAAAAATACCAAAAATACACAAATTATAATAATATGCTTAATAGCAATCCACGTATACCATTATTACACCTAATAATAATAATTCAAAGTTATAAATCTTTTCAATAGCCACAGCCTTCTGAAGTACAAGGTAGGGAGACCCCATAGTTAGGATAGTAGATAATTTATCCCAATCAGATCTGAGTGTTTTAGTAACTGAAGTCAGGAGTGTGATGGATAGGAGTGAGTAGTATTAATGTCCTCTTAGGTGGTACTGACAGAGGTGGCATCCAGAATGAAGGAAGGCTCACTTGGCTCTTCTGCCCTAGTAAAATCATCTGCAAAGAGCACATCCAGTTCTAGTTGTCACAAATTATTATAGATTTTAAAGAGCTAGCAAGCACCCACTCAGGGGTGGGTGGCTGCATAGTAAAGGGCCTCAAGACCTTGCCAAATGCAAATGAGCCCAAGGGCTGAGGATATGCTTGGTCTGGAGAAGAGAGGATTGAGGGAAAGGGATGAGAAGGCAGGGAGGTATGATGGCCATCTCCAAGAATGGGAAGGGCTGTCAAGTAGAAGAAGAATCAGACATCCTCTGCTTGGCCTCAGAGGACAGAACTTGAATCAATGGATGGCAGCCACAAAGAGGCAGAATTAGATTTGGTGCAAGGAAAAGATGCTTCACGATTGGAGCTGGCTCAAAATGAAGAGTGGAGGACACAGTAGAAATGTGGACATACAGCCTGAACCAAGATACAATGCTACTTGCAGAAGAAAAATTGTCCCTCCCTCCCAAAAAGTAATAGAACTGTCCTAAGTTTTAAAATATAGAAATAAGAAATGTTTAAAAAATGGCTTGAAAGCAATGAAAAACAGGGATTTCAAAATGTCTTCTTATATTCTCTCCAATTAAAAAAAAAAAACAAACTCTTACCTTCTGTCTTAGAATTTCTTTATAAGTAGTGGTTCCAAGGCAGAAGAGTGTCAAGAGCTAGACAATAGGGGTGCCAGGGTCACACAGCTAATAAGTATTTTTTTAAAGACTTAAGGCAACTTATCACTTTTCAAAGGTTTAATTTCTGTTGTATGTAACTATCAGCCTACAATACTCACTTATTCAAATCATCTCCCAAATGTCTTACATTTTTTGGCTTCTAATTTAAACACAAAAAAATCACAAATCCATCCTCAGTCAAGTGTCTAAGGCCATATTGGAACCCAGGACCACCCCTCTCTAGGTGTGGTTCTATCCACTGAAACACCTAGTTATCTCATCCAATTTTTTTTTTAATAGTGAAAAAGTTTTCAGTAATACTTTTTATTTCTCAAAGTTCATTCATGTTTTTCAACTAGTAAATTGGAGTTCTTCAAGGATTAGCCACTTTGTAGAGTGACTGGATTCATAATCACGGGAAGTCTCTTCTGCCATGGTCAAGTTGGATAAATTAATCTACTTTTTTTTGGTGGGGAGAGGATAGTCTCTGTTCTTTTGAGAACCTTCATATGAAACTATATGAAGGAGGCTAGAAGCTATTTTTATACCTCGACTGAGTATGGATTTGTGATTTTTTTTTTTGTTTAGATTAGAAGCCAAAAAATATAAGAAGTTTGAGAGATCATTTGAATGGATGAGTATTGTAGGCTGACATATATAACAGAAATTAAACATTTAAAAAGTGATAAGTGGCCTTCAGCTTAAAAAAAAAATTAATGGGTAGGAACGTTCTAGAAGTGGCAGTGAAGATATTTTTAGCTGCAAAAGGCTTAGGCTTGGAGAAATGAGACTAGTACTAGCTAGGAATGAATGTAATAATAGAATTCGAAGACTGGGGCCAACTGAGGTTATCTGGGCCAATCTCTACCCAAAGAGGATGCAGAACATGGATCATTATAGATATCTTGGTGTGAATTTTATCTTTAAAAATTCTGGGAGAAAAAAAAAATAAAGAATTTCCTTTTTTGTTTTTCCAAGAATTATTTTTCATTTGGTCCTTGTAACAATTAAAATACAACAAAAAACACACAAAAAAACCCAACTCAGAAACTAGTAAAAAAATCACAAATTTGTACGAATCTTCTTTAAAAAGTCAAATTTTTGGGGGCAGCTGGGTAGCTCAGTGGATTGAGAGCCAGGCCTAGAGACAGGAGGTCCTAGGTTCAAATCTGGCCTCAGACACTTCCCAGCTGTGTGACCCTGGGCAAGTCACTTGACCCCCATTGCCCACCCTTACCAATCTTCCACCTATGGATCAATACCCAGAAGTAAAGGGTTTAAAATTAAAAAAAAAACAAAAAAACAAAAAACAAAAAGTCAAATTTTGGGGGGGCAGCTGGGTGGCTTAGTGGACAGAGAGCCAGGCCTGGAGACAGGAGGTCCTTGGTTCAAATCTGGCCTCAGACACTTCCTGGGCAAGTCACTTAACCCCCATTGCCTAACCCTTACACAGTTATTGATTCTAAGACAGAAGCTGTGTTAAAAAAAATCAGATTTGTGCCCATGTTATCTTAGCAAGAAAAATGAATTTTTATTCACCATCCATATTTTAAAAAGTAATTCACCATTCTCTTTTAACATAAAGTTTGAAAGAACCTAAAGCATAAGAACCAAATTACTAGCATTGTCTAAGCTGGTGCCCAAACCACTATCAGTTCTATTGCTGACTAGTTTTTATAATTTCTTATGGGAAGGGACTAGTTTTGAAAGTAAAACCAGTATGGTTAAAGAGTTCTCTTAATAACTACACGAAAACATGGAGTTTTCTTTTTCTTTCTTCAATTTCTGCCAAGGAGGAAGAGAAACATCCCGTTTTATCAAAATCTGCATCACCATCTACTATTTCCAAATGTTTTCAATGATATTAAAACTGATTTCTGCAATGTATTTTGCCGTACTTTGGGTCACAAAACAATCTTTGAAAATAGAGGCTGTCCCTGGGCTCTGTGATGTAGTGGGAATCCCTCCCTGAGTCTCTCGCTTGTGTGCCTGTTGAACAAGCACGGATGGAAACCGAACATTGAGCCCTACCCCTCCTTGTTCTGTGCATGAGGGCAGCAGACTCCTATAGCTCCTCACTTCCCTTGGGCACAGGCATCACTGCTCGGTGGGCTGCCATAATACTCTCCAGACTGGCAGTCTCAGCAAATCAGTGTGAGGCGAAAGGATCCACAGTGGTGTGCCTGAGAATGATCTCTTTATTTAAAAAAAACAACAAGCTTCTGACTTTCATCTTAGGATCAATACTTTGTATTGGTTCTAAGGCAAAAGAGCAGTAAGGGTTAGGCAATGGGGGTCAAGTGACTTGCCCAGGGTCACACAGCTGGGAAGTGTCTGAGGCCAGATTTGCTCCCAGGACTTCTTGTCTCTAGGCTTGGTTCTCTATCCACTGAGCCACCCAGCTGGTCCCCGTATCTTGGCTAGAAGCTTTGGACCTGGAGGGTTCTGGAACACATTGCTAGTACAGTAGGGAATTCTGGAGGTTTTGATGAAGCAGGTCTGAAGGCCACACCTCCACTTTGCTGGGTCCAATGGCCCTCCACAATCCACATAGTCCCACTCCTTTAGATTGGCTATAAAAAATTATAGTATAGGATGGTGATGGAATATGAGCAGGCTGTAAGGAATGACGAACAGGACAATTTCAGAAAGAGCTGGAAAGACCTCCATGAACTGATAGGGTGAAATAAGCAGAACCAAGAGGGCAGGGTAACAGCGGTTCTGTGGCATGATCCACTGTGACAGACTTAGCTACTCCCAGCAATACAAAGATCCAGAACAAAATTCCGAGGGCCTTAGGACAAAGAAGGCTCTCCACCTCCAGAGAAAGACCTGTTGGAATAGGAATGCAGATGAAAGCATACGACTTTTCACTTGTTATTTGGGTATATATTTGGGGGTTTTGATTTTATAAGATTATTCACTTACAAAAATGAACAATATGGAAATATTTTGTGTGATAATACATTTATAACCCAGACTGAATAGCATGTCAGCTCTGGGAGGGGGGAGGGAAGAAAAAAGGGAGATAATTTGGATCCTATAACTCTGGAAAACAAGCAGAAATTTGTTATTATATGTAATTGGTAAAAAATTTTTTTAAAAATTTAGATTGGCTGTAAAAGCCACAATGTTTAAAAATTACACAGCTTTTTAAAAAAGGCCTAACAGCTTATTCAGAATTAGTAAAATCACATTTCACAGATATCACAACTTATGAAAGCCAGATGGCCATCTCTAATTTTGGTATTTTTAAGACAGGTGCTAATAGAAAGTGTCCTGCCCATCTTTCTCACGCATCTCAAAAACGACTAGAAAAGTTCTTTACGGAAAGGTTTCCAATGACTGAAATGAGGAAAATAGCTGCCATTTTTTACTGATTTTTACTCAGAAGAAAATAAGTTGACTCCCAAGAGTACTATGCTGACTTTTTTTAATATCATCAAGCTGTATTCATTTCTGGAAAGAAAAAAAACCCACAAACCTGGCATTCTTTATATGCACCGAAAGTCATACTGATCAAAATACCAACAATATCTCACAAATCACAGGCTTCTTTCTGCTCTTGGGGAAAAAAGCTGAAATATAATTACCTAAAATTCCACGGAAAGATGAATACTGAACAGAATCACTGTTGCTGCTTAAGTAATGAAGTGAAAGTAGGGACTAATGTTTAAAATATGACCCGCACATCTGGAAGGCCTGGATGCTAATGTATTTTTAAAATATTAAACCTCCTTCTCAATAGGTGGGGGAAAGACTGGAGAGGAGAGAATTTAGAACCAAAAATAAAAAATTTAAATTTATTTTTATTTAGATGTTTTTTATATATATTTATATTTTTTATTTTTATTTATATATAACACGTATAATATGTACATGCAATATATTTGCACGTGTATATACATATACATACATGGGTAGAAATACACACATGTACCACACACTTTCTTCAACATTCAGATTTCATTCTACCATTTATAAATTCCTAGATTCTAGATTTTTTACTATTTTTTGTATTGAATACAACGAAGCCTCTCCAGGTCTTCCCATCTCCTCCAGGCTGGTAGTGCATGGACCCAGAACCACTATTGACAGGCCTGGAGCTCTGATCTGCTCCATTTTTAGCCTGAGTCAGCTCCTTCCTTAGGTAGCCCAATGCTCAGATTTCTCCTCATTTCTCAGCTGGCTGCCCTACTTTGGAATTCCTCCACCATGACCCCCCTTTTGGGTAGCCCCCCTTCTCGTGTGCTTCCCCATTAGTAAGCTCCCCAAGGCCAGGGACTGTCTTTCTCTTTTCTCATTTATATCTCCAGCACTTAGCACATGCCTGGTACATAAATTAGATTTGGAATCAATGTTATTGATCAACTATTGACTGATATAAAAAGTTGGCTCTACTTCTTTAATATACTTGAAATCACATTTTAAACTGGAACCCATATTTTGGCCGGCAGGTGCTTCGGTGGATAGCCCTGGATTTGGAGTCAGGAAGCTCTGGAGTTTGAATCCTCCCTCAGACACTTCCTAGCGGCGTGACTCAGGGCAAGTCTGTTAATTAACTCAGTTTGCTTCAGTTTCCCCATCTATAAAATGAGCTGGAGAAGGAAATGGTAAGCCACTCCAGTATCTTTGCCAAGAGAACCTCAAATGAGGTTACTAAAAGTTGGACACAACTGAAATGCCAAATAAAATTATTGTTATCGTTTGATAGTTAAATACAGGATTCTTTTTTATTTGAACAAAATATTTATGACTCACATGAAATATTTTATAGTTAATTTAAGATAATCTATAGAAATATTAAAGTAGGCCGTTTTAAAAATATTTTATATAAAATACAGGGTTAACTAAAATATTTTTGTTGGAAACTCAAAAAACACAATTTATGCTTTGAAGAAAAACTGGCATGTATAAAACATTTTCTGAAGGCCACAACTAGATTCCAAGGATGCCCTTGGGAATAACGATTATATTAGATGTGGGTTTGTTTTTGTGATATACATGGTGGCAAATCTCAATTTGAAAAACAGCCCACTGGCCTTACATACTCCCTGACTGTGTGACCCTGGGCAAGGCACTATTTGCCTAGCCCTTGCCCTTCTGTCTTAAGAGTTGTTACAGAGTCAGAAAATAAGGGTTTAAAAAAAAAAACCAACAATCTAGAAGATACAGAAAATCCTTTATAACTGCTCAAATTCCTGATTTATGGCGCTATAGAATGGTTTTGTGAGAGGCATTCAGTAGTAAACATTTGAATAGTAGGCCAGATACTGATATGGGCTTCCTTTGCCTCCTCTGTTTTGACACTGGACTCCTTTGGTAATTCTGGGTCACATTTCACCCTTCCACTCTGCTTTGATCCTGGCCACGCACGTGACATTATTGCTTTATTTGTGCCTGGCCTGAAGGCTGGACTTTGGGAAGCAGAGCAAACAGGCCAGTGTTCCCCTCCAGAGGGCAATCGCTGATGTCACTAGTGACAGGAGTATTGACTGCATTCTCCAGTTGGCCTACTTGGCCTTTCCACTTTCCCAGCACCAACATCTGCGGCTTGGGAAAGGGCTGATCATGTCAAGGGCAATTCTACACTGGGAGCTTCGTGGGGCCTGGAATTAGCTCTATGGAGAGGACCTCAGGGCCTACACCAAGGCAGGGAGAAATCATTGGATTAGACGTGCGATTAGACATAGCTATGTGTCAGTATTATATATGGCAGATTTATGTGAATATCAGACATATAGAGATTTATGGATGTAATGTGAAAAATTAGACAGCAAAATAGGTGAGGGCACCATGAGTACCTATTGTGTACAGTTATACACTTTTATAGTTTTTTTTTTAAGTTACTTCCTATTCCCACAAAAACAAAACAAAAAACCGGAGAACTCAGAATATGCCTGTCACATCTGAGAACCTGAATAAAGTTGAATATGTCTAAATAGATGGTGCAGCAGGATGGCGCAGTGGCTAAGGTGCTGGGCCTGGAGTCAGGAAGACTCATCTTCTTGAGTTGAGACACTTAGTAACCCTAGGAAAGTTACTGAATCCTGTTGGCCTCAGTTTCTTCATCTGCAAAATGATCTGCAGAAGTAAAGAGCACCGAAGGTGGCCTCCCAGAGCCAGATCTCAAACTGTACTATAAAGGAGCAATCATCCTAACAATCTGGTACTGGCTAAGGAATAGAATGGTAGATCAATGGAGCAGATTAGATATACAATATACAGGGGAAGATGACCTTAGCAACCTTGTGTTTGATAATCCCAAAGATCCCAGATTTTGGAATAAGAACTCACTCTTTAACAAAAACTGCTGGGAAAACTGGAAAACAGTATGGCAAGAAGTTAGCTAAAGACCAATATCTCACACCTAAGATAAGGTCAAAATAGAGATATGATTTAGATATAAAAAGTGACACCATAACTAAATTAGGGGAACACAGAATAATTTACCTGGCAGATCTTTGGAGAAAGGAAGAATTTATGATTAAACAAGAGATAGAGAATATTATAAAATGTAAAATGAATAATTTTGATTATATTCCGTTAAAAAACAAACAAAATTAATGTAACCAAGATTAGAAGGGAAAACAACAAACGGAGAAAAAAATTTAAAACTAATGTCTTTGATAAAGGTCTATTTCCTCAAATTTATAGAGAACTAAGTCAAATTTCTACAAACCATTCCCTAACTGACAAATGGTCAAAGGATATGAATAAGCAATTTTCAGAGGAAGAAATCAAAGCTATCAATAATCATATGAAAAAATATTCTAAATCCCCCTTGACTAGAGAAATGCAAATTAAAACAACACTGAGGTGTCATCTCATATCTATCAGATTGGCCAATATGGCAGTAAAGGAAAGTGATAAATGTTGGAGGGGATGTGGTAAAATTGGAACACTAATGCATTGTAGGTGGAGTTGTGAACTGATCTAACCATTCTAGAGGGCAATTTGGAACTCTACCCAAGGGGCTATAAAACTGGGCATACATTTTGATCCAGTAATGCCACTATGGGTCTGTATCCCAAAGAGATGAAAAAAAGAGGAAAGGACCCACTTGTATGAAAATATTTATATCAGTTCTTTTTGCAGTAGCAAAGAATTGGAGATTGAGAGGATGTCCATCAATCAGGGAATGGTTGAACAAATTGTGGTATATGGTGATGGAACACTATTGTGCTATAAGAGATGAGAAGCAAGATGATTTCAGAAAAAGCTGGAAAGAGCTGCAGGAACTGCTGCAGATGAAATGAGCAGAACTGGGAGAACATTGTACACAGTAACAGCAATATTATATGATGATTATCTGAAAACTTGACTACTCTCAGCAATATAATGATCTGGAATGATCCTGAGAGACTTATGATGGATAGTGCTCTCCAGCGCCAGAGAAAGGACTGTTGGAGTCATCTTTCACATCAGTATATTTATGGTTCTACTCTGGGGTTTTGGTTATGAATGAGTGTGCTCTTACAACAATGACCAATATGGAAGTGTGTTTTGCATGACAATAAAAATAAAAGAAAAAAGAAGTAAATGGCGAACCACTTCAGTATCTTTTCTAAAAAATTCCAAATGGGGTCTTAAAGAGTTGGACATAGAATAAACAAATGAAAACAAAAAGATGATACTATGCACAAAAGAATTTCTCAGGATTCAAATTTGGCCTCAGACACTTTCTAGATGTATGACCCTGGGCAAGTCACTTAAACATTGCCTAGCCCTTATTGCACCTCTGTCTTGGAACGAATACTTAGTATAAATTCTAAGGCAGAAGGTCGGGGTTTAAAAAAAGAAAGAAATCCACCCCCCCCATTTCTGTACTACCAAAGTAATGAACCAAAACATCAATAACCTTAAACTGAGAAGAAAACAATGACAAACCCTTCCTCTTATTCTAATTTTAGCCATTCTCCCTGAAAATGTCAACAAATGTCAGAAAAGGCAAATGGTGATTATGTAACTTTTTGGGAAAAATTCCTCTCCCCTGTGAGTTTGTTATTTTAAATGACTGGTTGTTCTGCATAGCCTTCAGACCCCCCACTGGCTCTTCTTTTCTTAAGAACAAAACAGATTTATTAAGGGTCAGTTACAACTACTGCTTGAGGGCATTCTGGAAAGCATTTTGGAGCTGAGCCCCAAAGGTCACTAAACTGTACAAACCCTTTCACCCAGAAATACCACCATTCAGCATATAGCCCAAAGAGATCAAAGAAAGAGGAAAAGGACCCACATGAACACAAATATTTATAGCAGCTCTTTTTGAAGTTCCCCCAAACTGGAAACTCCAGGGTTGCCCACCTATTGAGGAATGGCTAAAGGAATTACAACACGTAAATGTAATTTTACTGAGCTATAAGAAACAACAAAATGGTCAGAGGAAACCAGGGAGATTATGCACTAATGTGGAGTGAATTGAGCAGAAATAGAACAGTTTCTAGAATGATCATGATATTGTAAAGAAAAACAACTTAAAAAAAAACCCATCTCACCTTCTGTCTTAAAATTGATACTAAGGGGGGCAGCTGGGTAGCTCAGTGGATTGAGAGCCAGGCCTAGAGACAGGAGGTCCTAGGTTCAAATCTGGCCTCAGACACTTCCCAGCTGTGTGACCCTGGGCAAGTCACTTGACCCCCATTGCCTACCCTTACCACTCTTCTGCCTTGGAACCAATTCACAGAAGTTAAGGGTTTAAAATTAAAAAAAAAAATTGATACTAAGTGTTGGCTCCAAGGAAGACGACTGGTAAGAGCTAGGCAATTGGGGTTATGTGATTTACCCAGGATCATCCAGCCAGAAAGTGTCCGGGGTCACATTTGAATCCAGGATCTTCTAGTCTCTGGGCCTGGCTCTCAATCTACTGAAACTCCCAGCTGCCCCAAGAAAAACAACTCTGATGGGCCTTACAACTCTAATCAATGCAATGATAAAGCTTAATAAAGCTTTGAAATATTTTCTATAAAAACACAAGGTTAACTGAAACATTTTTATTATAAACTCAAAAAATACAATTTATGCTTTGAAGTAAAATTGGCATGTAGAAAGCAATTTTTAAAGGCCACAGCTCTATTCCAAGGATACCTTTGAGAGTAACAATAATATTAAGATTCCTGATGACCAAAGATAAAGTTTCTCTTGCCAGAGAGAAGCCAGACTTACAATGCAGCACGAGGCATACATTTTTGTCCTGGTCAATAACTGGACTATACATATTTGTTTATAAGGACTTTCTTTTCCTTTTATTGTTCAGTGTGGTAGAAGGAGGAATGGGGAGGAGAAATAGTAAATGCTTATAAGCAAATAAAATAAAAGAAAACCCACCCAGCCACCATTTGTGAGGCTACATGTTTAAAGCTGGAATGATGGGATCAGTCCTCTCCTACCTACACTGGCTAAAGGTTGTGGTGGTAATCCAGCATTAACACTTGGTGCCTGGAGTGCTAGGGAGGAAAGGTGATAGAACATTTGAATACTGAGTAGTGATGACTGGGAATGGCAGAAGCAAGAACCATAGCAATTCCTTCTTTCTTACTTTCTTCTACCTTTAAACAAAGGCTACGGGTACTTGGTAACAAATCAGATTTGCTAAATATACCAGAGAGATCATCAGGCACAAAAATTCATAGTTGGACCTTATGGGCTGTCATCTGATTTGTTTGGGCACTCTTGTCCCTTGCTTACTATCCTTGACTCACCTCTCTTCTGAGCTAAGTGGTGGGTTCTTCTGGATCTATGTTCTCTTTCCAGGATGTATTGTAAAAATTAACTCCAATTTCTGTTTTCCTTCCTGTTCCATACGCCCTTCACAAAACCCTACTTCAAAGTCTCATTGTGGTGTGGATGAGACCCTGAGTTCTAGAAAGCCATGCTAGGAGAATGTGAACCCTGGCAGCTTGTACAGTGATGGAGATGCTCCAAGTGTGGTCCTGGCACCAAGCTATATCTGCCTGCCAAGGACCAGCCTCGATGCTTCATTTTCCCTCTTCCCACACATCTAGGCTATTGCCTGGTCTCTTATCTCTGCAGCATCTCTCTGCTTTGCCTCATTCACAGTGGTGTTCTCTCATTTATCTCCCCAGCCTCACTAAATGTTACTCCCTCTCCTTCCACTCTATGGCCTGCTTGCTGTTCTTTGCACTTATACTTTACCTCCTACCATTAAGCTTTTGTCCCAACATCTGGAATATCCTCTCCATCTCACGGCTGTTTACAAGAGCAACAAAATGGGTTGAAACATTGGCTAAAGACCCAATACAAGTGAATGTTTTCAGGAAAGAACAAAAAAACAAGTGAACCCCAAATCAATCAAGCATTTATGAAACACTCTGTGATTTAGACTCTTTTGTATTATATCCAAGTTCCACATTAATTATTTGTTGGTAGGATATTGTTGGTTAAGGGATGCAGGAAGGGGAGGAGCAGGAAAAAGAAAGAAAAGGACTGTGTTTTTATTTCACAAGTTGTGTTCATTTCATATGTTTCATATTTCATATGAGGGAGCAGCACATTTCCTAAGTTTCATATTTCATACCAGCTTGCTGCACAAGAATAGAGTTGGACTGATCCTGCCTGCAGCTAGACCAGAGAGGATTACCACCATGGCAGGTCAGTTGGGGTGAGCTGGCTGTGTTGTTGATGTTTGCATTGCTGAAGGAGAAAAGAGAAGGGCCAGAGTGCAGGTGAAGTAGGAGCTAGCAGGGTTGGGCAGATGATCAGTAGATTGTGGGCTGAAGCCCAGGGGAGCCAAGCCTAGAGAAAGAAGTGGCAGATCAAGTCTGGGATTGGATGAGATTGGGTCGAAGGGTAATCTGAGCAGTGGATAGGGAGCAAACAGGGTCAGTAAACCTGACATAACTGGAGGAGTGGCAGGGCCAATTTTTGGCCTGTGGTGCTCAGAGAATCTCTTTGTGAAATGCTTTTTTTGCTTTGTTTTGTTTTTAAACAGAGACACTCAGGGCTTCCCAAATTCTATTTCTCAAAAGGTTCAAAACTCTATCAGGGCAGGATGCTTTAGCTTCTTTTCCAAGAGTCTAAAGAGGAATTTCTTTGGGGTTTCAGACCCCAGAGACATAGCCATGCTTAGCCAGCACTTTCATGTGGTAACAGCTCTGAGGTTATCATTTTTCTTATGCAAATCATTGTCTTTCTCTTTTTAACCTTTTCATTCCAGGTCATTTCTTTTTACTTGGGTATTTTATACTCATTTGATTTCACTCGTAAATGTTTGTTTTCAGTTTCTGTATATCCTGTATTATCAATTATATTTAAATAAAAAACTTCAGGTGGACATTTTAGAATTTCATTTGAAGTGTGACCTGGGCAAGTCACTTAATTCCCATTGCCTTGGAACCAACACACAGTATTGATTCTAAGATGGAAGGTAAGGGTTTCAAAAAAAATTCATTTGTAACTTCTGATCTCATTTCGTCCCATCCTGTCCCATCCCTCTTCCCTTAGAACATGCTTTATTAATAACTATCCCTTCTCTTTAACCTCTCTCCCTTTCTTGCCTCTTTCCTTTGTATCTATACACTGAAGGTCATAGGACTAAAACTGAAGTGACCTTTGAGGCTCTGCTCAGGTCTCCACTGTTCTTAAAAAACAAACAAATAACGCCCCCTTGACCACTTTAAACTCTTCAAGTCATTCTTCTCTGGCTCCCCGCTTTCATAAATATCTCTGTCTCCATTCCCTCATGGTTCATCCACATTTCAACTCTGCTAACCTCCTGCGATCCGATCAAAGATGGCCTCTGAATTACTAAATCCAATGGCCTTTTCTCAGTTCCCATCCTCTGATATTTCTGCAACCTTCGATGCTTAGCTGATTACCTCCTCCTCCACTTTCTTTCTACTTCTGGTCTCCATGATACCATTCTCGCCTAGTTTTCCATCTGATCCTCTCTTTCATGTGTCTTTTCCTAGTTTGCTTTCCTCCTTCTGTCCCCTAAATGCAGGTGTTTGTTCTTTTTTTCTCAGTTCTACTGTTGATCTCATCTACTCCCTTGACTTCATTATGTTTACGTGGATACTCCTAAAACATCCAACTGTGACTTCATTGTGGAGGTCCACACTGGAATTTCCAACTGCCTATAGGTCATCCTCACTCCATACATAACAAACTGAATTTGTCATCTTAGTAAAACCCATCCTGTGTCCCTGATTGCCCATTTTGGTTAACCGTGACATTATTTTGCCAGATTTGAAGTCCCTAAATCTTTTTACTCTTTCTTTTCCCTTACCCCTGCCAAGACTCATCTGTTTTACCTTGGCACTCACTCTAACATCTCTTTCCTGTCCACTCAAGCAGATACCACCCTAGTTCAGTCCCTCATCACCCCTCTGCTGGACTACTGCAGAGGCCTCCTGGCTCATCTTCCTAAATAGTGCCTTTCTTCTCCAATCATCCTTCTCAAAGCTGCCCAAATAATCTTCCAAATGAATAGATTGGGTGGCTTGTTGCCCTCAATGCTGGGGTTGAATAAAGGGAGTGGATTCAAACTGAAAGAGCCCTTCATTGGCAAAGGCAGTTTGGGAGAAGTGGAGCCTCTAAACAGATGCTTTTGGATCAATTTAGCGGTGGTTGTAATTAAGCAGCCCCACAAGACTTTACTGACCCTATGGCAATTCTTTTCTTTCTTCAAGGCTTAGCTTAGGTGCTCCCTCCTCCTTAAAGCCATGAGAAATATAAGACTATGTATAATTAAAGGCTAAGCTATATAATAGAGGAAGGTAGCATAGGGGACAGAGTGCTGTGTTTGAAGCTAAGAAGTCAGACTCATCTTCCTCAGTCCAAATCTGTCCTCAGACTTAGTATCTATGTGATTCTAGGCAAATCACTTAACCTGGTTTGCCTCAGTTTCCTCATCTGTAAAATGAGCTGGAGAAGGAAATGGCAAACCACTCTGTTATCTTTGCCAAGACAGAGTCATGAAGAGTCAGACACAAATAAAAGTGACTAAACAAAACAAAACTATATGTTATGTGCTATTAATATTGAAAACAGAGGTAAATATGGATTAGAGTGTTAGAAAAGACTTTCTTAGAAACAAAACTGAATGTCAGAGGATGATAGAATGACAGAGCAGGGGGGGAAATCAGAGATTATCTAGTTCAACCCCTACCCCAGGGAATCAACTTGGGAAGGGATCAGAGAACCTGGATGGGGGAAAAAAAAAGGACACTTTTTAAAAGTTTGATTTTATTTTTTATTCTGAATTCTCCCCCTCTCTTATTTAACTCACCCATTGAGGAGGCAAGAAATACAAGAGCCATTTCAAATATGAAGTTATGCAAAATAAATTTCTGCATTGCCCAAATTTTGAAAAGAAAAAAAAAGAAAATAGTGAAAAAATGCTTCTGCCTGCCCTATGAATCCATCAGTTCTCTATCTGGAGGTAGATAGCACTTTTCAGAAAACATTTTTATTTTTACTAATTTCTAATTGAAATTTAGTATTTTCTTTAATTATGAATTAAAAATATTCTGAGAGGGAGCAGCTGGATGGTTCAGTGGATTGAGAGCCAGGCCTAGAGATGGATCCTAGGTTCAGATCTGGCCTCAGACACTTCCTAGTTGTGTGACCCTGGGCAAGTCACTTAACCCCCATTGCCTAGCCCTGTAACAAATAAAAAAATTAATATAGAAAGATATATATAAAAAGATACTAGGGTTTAAAAAATTTTTTAAAATATTCTGAGAAGGGGTCTATAATCTTCACCAGACTATGAGAGGGGTCCATGATGCCAAAAAAGTTAAGAACCTCTACCCTCTCAGGTCCTATATAAAAGAGTAAGTGAGATTTGGATACATGCCATAAGTGATGGTGAGAATGGTGGGAATAAACACATTTCAGACATGGAAAAGAGAGTCTGACTTGGATTAGAGGGTTAGTGTTGGGCCGTTCAAGATGATAAATCATTTACCAGGATTTAAAGTTTCTGAGATTAAGGACCATGTCTTCAGTTTTCTTTGGGTCTCTCTAGAACATAAAAGTGCTGTGTACAGAAGAAGTGCTTAATTAGTATTTGTTAAAGAAGAATGAATAGTAGGATAAGCCTCAGTTATGGAGGGCCATGAATACCAGGCAGAAGAATTTAGAGTTAATGAACCATTTTAGGTTTTGGATGATGAAAGTGGTATGTAGGAAGATTAATCTGCTAGTGGTATAGATGATGACTTAGAAGGAGGAGAGAAGAGGCAGGGAGGCTGCTTAGGAGATTGTTCTAGTAATCCAATTAGCTAATGGTGAAACACCCAAAGTAGACTAGGGTAATAGAAGTAATAGAGAGAAATGTTCAAAATTTGAGGGGCAATATTAGAGTAGGAAGAAATCTTAGGAACTCTCTGGTCTGCAAACTATGGGCTGGCCATTAGCTAAAAATGGTTTTAACATTTTAAAATATAGCAAAACTTTATTGAAAAAGGTAAAAAAAAATCATTCTTTTAGTTTGCTGACCCCTGATTTAGTACAACTCTATCATTTTACGGTGAGGAAGTCTCGACTTAGAGAGGTCGCACAGTTAGGATAAGAATTGAGCTGAGTTCTAGTCTCACAAGGACATCATTCTAATTCAGACCCTTAATAACTTTTGCTTTTATTATTACAACTTTTTCATTGAACTCTTAGATACGTCTCTTCTTTCTCTAATCCATCATCAATCTAGCTGCCAAAATAATCTTAAAAATAAAAATCTAATCAATATACTCCACTGCTCAAGAAGCTGTCCCAAAGGGCGGTGGGCCATCTCTAGAGGTCCTAGCCTTATTGCTCTTCTGCCTTGGAACTAATACTTAGTATTGATGCTAAGATAGAAGGTAAGAGTTTAATACAACAACAACAAAACTATGGCTCACAAGCCCCTTATAAATACATTTTCTTTTTCTCTAGTTATCAAGGGTATCATTAGTTCAAAACATTTAATGAAATAGCATAGTACTATGCAATAATAGGGCGAGCGTCAGGAAAATCTCATCTTTCTGAGTTCAAATCTGGCCTCAGACATTTATCATCTATGTGACCCTGAGCAAGTCAATTCACCTCGTTTCTCTCAGTTTCCTTATTTATAAAACGAGTTGGAGAAGGAAATGGCAAACCAGTCCAGTGTCTGCCAAGAAAACCACAAATGGGGTGGAGAAAGAGTCAGACATGACTGAAAGATGATGGAACAAATACTAATAAAAGTTGCAACAGAACATTTCTGCTATAAACCTGAATCATACTCTTGCACAGACATATCCACTGTCTGTGGGGAAAGTGGGCCTGCATAGCTATGGAGTACAAGGAGCACCCACACAAAGGGAACCCGTGTAGCCAGGGCACACACGTAGGGAGAGGCATCTGGCACTGCCACTCGTGCCCGTTTCATGCTGACCCTGTGCTGCCCTCGCTGGTCCTCATTCCTCCTCGGGGCATGTCCCTGCTGCTTGGTGGTGCCTCCTTTGGTCGGTCAGAGCTGCTGGGGACAGGGGTCCCTTGTGGGATGCTGGTCTCATGGTGCCTGGGGACTGCTGGGCATGGAGTGTCTCTGCAGGACCACCCTCCTAGCTACCACTCCAGGCATCGCCCAGGACATGGCTTTGCTAGCTTCAGATGGTCTCGTGATAAGGCTGCCATTGTTGTACTGGTCTTTTCTGGTAAAAGCAGACTGGCAGCTCTTTGGCCACTTCTACAAATCTCCAGTAGCAAAATCTAGGCAGTGTGCCCTCAAGCAAAAATTAAACCTTTTCTTTTTAACCCAGTGTCTGGGTTTTGGTCCCAGATAAGGACCCGGCTCAGGGTTGGACATTTCCAAATTAAACTCTGGTTTAGCATATAAATGAATATGAGTCCGAACAAAAGGTGAGCTAAGGTGAAGAGGCTACAGTTTTCCACCTATCTCGCTCACATTCCTGCCTTTATTACGTGTATTTCTTCATATTTCGCTCTCTAAAACCCAAGCTCCTGGAGAGCAAGGAATAGCTCTGGGTGCACATATCTTGGTATTCTCAGTGTCTGGCACATATTAGGTCCTTAAATAACACTTGCTGTCTGTCGGCAACAGTAAAAAAAACCTCACTGTTGCCCTTCATCAGTACAGCATGTAAACAGAAAATTCTCTCCAGTACGTATTAGTGCTAGAGCCAAAGGAGCAGAGGTGGGAGGAAGGATTCAGATCAGAAGTTTGCACAGAGGTTCCATATGCAAGGAAATAGTCACGACTGGATGGAAACTGAGAACGCTGAAAGGGGGTTTCAGCGAGTTCAGGACTAAGGCCAAGACGGTTTTGCAGCATTCTTTCCTGGAGGTATGTGCCAGCAAATGAGGACAGCCCTACTGTTTTTCTGAATTGGTTTCAGCTGTATACCCTTGATGCTATGAATAATGTCACTCTCATTTATCATGACTCCCAGAACCCTACAGGATCACAGATTTGGAGCTGGAAGAGACCTTAGCTATCATCTAACCCAATGATTCCCAAAGTGGGTGCCACCGCCCCCTGGTGGGTGCTGCAGCGATCCAGAGGAGCAGTGATGGCCACAGGTGCATTTATCTTTCCTATTAATTACTATTAAAATTTAAAAAAAATTAATTTCCAGGGGGCTAAGTAATATTTTTTCTGGAAAGGCCAAAAAAGTTTGGGAACCACTGATCTAACCCAACAACCTCATTTTAACAAAAGAGGATAGTAAGGCCTAGAAAGGCTAAATAGATGACTTGCTCAAGGTCATCCAGGAAACAGGCCGGGTTGTGATTTAGAGTAGGTACTCAGACTCCAGAGCCAGGAACTATTTGAGGGCCACCTGCATGTTTTTTTTAAACCCTTAACTTCTGTGTATCGGCTCCTAGATGGAAGAGTGGTAAGGGTGGGCAATGGGGGTCAAGTGACTTGCCCAGGGTCACACAGCTGGGAAGTGTCTGAGGTTACATTTGAACCCAGGACCTCCCGTCTCTAGGCCTGGCTCTCCATCTACTGAGCTACCCAGCTGCCCCCTTCACCTGCATGTTTTTGCACAAGCTGTCCCTGCCTCATCTCCACTTGGCTTCTTTCGTGATTCAATTTGGGTAATGCCTTCTACAAGAGACCTTGCCTAATTGTAAATGTTCCCTCTCTCTTCAAATTACATTGTATTTACTGCTCATTTTGGTCTCCCTCGTAGAATTTAAGCTCATTGAGTGCAAAGAGTTTTTGTTTTTAAAATTTTGGTCTATGTAATCCATGTGCTTAGAATTATGTTTTTAATATGATTGGGGCTTAAATTCTCCTTGAATTGAAGTAAATTCAAAGGAGCTGGAGCTGAGTAAAAGACGCTACACTGACAGGAAGCACAAGAAAACCCTCAATTGTTTTTTTTTCCTATAATCTGAGAGACTTTGTAAATCTAAGCCTTTAATTTCCAGCATGTTACTTTCAGTCACAAATGAAACTTCCTAGCACAAATAAGGTTTAAAACCCAGATGTTAAATGTGACCTTTATCCCATAGTTAAATCAGGGATCTCAGCCAAATCCAAATATTATAATCTTGATTTCCAGAAGGTAGGAACACTGGATGATGTTTGAAGAGCATTTGATAGTTTAACAGAAATGTTTGAAGTACCTACTTTTCATTAAAAAATAGAAATTTTAGAAACGGGTAGCAAAAAAAGGATTTGAAATGAACAAATCTGGAAAACCTTCTGATCTGTGTCTATATATGTATACACATATGTAAAATTAATTTCCAGAAAAAGCAAGCACTCTTCTTATTTGATCTTATTATACGACCAAGGTTAATCTGGATGGGCAGACATTTATTATGCATGATTTACTGGTAGCATTTGTGGCTTGGGGTGGTTAGCAGGGCTATTCAGTCACTCCTATTTATCTTCCTCACCCTCCTACTGATTTGTTGCCCAGGTAGGTGTCCCAACAGAAACACTCCTTTTAGTGGAATTGTGTGTTGGCTACGGGGGGGGTGGGGGTGAGGTGGGCAGGGGCGGGAGAGGTTTGGGGAGAGGGAAAGAACACGAATCATGTAACCATGGGAAAATATTCTAAATAAAATAAATTAACTAATTAAAAAAACACTCCTTTCTTCTAGGAAATTTTACCAAATAATTTGAAATTCTCTTTACAGAGAGAGCTTCCTGGCAAAGTACCTCAGTGGGGATGTCTACTGCCATGTTGGCAAACCTATGGCATGCATGCCAGAAGGGCTGCTCCCCATCCCCTTCTCCACATGCACCTGAGGACATTTCTCCCATCACCTGCCCTTCTGCCCAGCGGGAACTCTTTTTCTCTCCTCTGTTTGGGGAAGATGGGAGCTCACATGCTGCATGAGGGATGTGGTTTGGGCACTTGGTCTCTAAAAGGTTCACCATCACTACTACAATAGCCTGACCACTCTTGTTTATTTACTCAGCTATCAAAGTGATCTTTCTAAAACAGGTCTGAGTGTGTCATGCATCCACCCTCACTCAATAAATGGTGACTCCCTATCTCACCTCCAGGATCAAATATAAAATTCTCTGTTAGGCATTCAAAACACATCCTTGTGGCTCCCCTTCTATTCTTCTTAGGATTCAGTAAAACTGGCCTCTTTGCTATTTCTGGAACAAGATATTCTTCCTTCCATCCCTTGGCTCCAATGATTTTCACTGGCTGTCCCCTAGGCCTAGAATGCTCTCTTTCATCTTCACATCCTGGCTTCTTCAGGTTCTAGCTAAAACCCCACCTTTGTCAGGAAGCTTTTCCCAATCTCCTTTAATTCTAGTGCCTTCCTTCTGCTGAAGATTCACAGTTTATTCTGTCTGTATCTCCTTCGTATGTAGTTGTTTGCATGCCCTCTCCCTGACTAGATTCCGAGTTCCTTGAGAGCAGGGACTGTCTTTTCCCTTTCTTTGTACCTCAATGCTTGGCAGAGTGCCTGGTACATAGTAGGCATTTAAAGAATGCTTATTGACTTATTGAGATATAGCCCTTCCTTTTCTCTAGAATGTTTTCCTCTTAATTGCCATCTTATTTCCAATCATTATATCCAGACTAGCAAAAGCCCCCAAAGTAAAGACTTCAGATTTCCATGAGGGAGACTGAAGAGGGAAAAAAAGGGACACAGGCCTTGGGTGCCAGATTCTGGGAGAATTTTGTCAATAAGCTCCTACCTTGACATTGCTCATTCCAGATTTATCCAAGTACCTTTGCTTCCAGTGTCTGCCAGAGCCTGCCTTTGCCTCCCAGCCCTATACTTCCAGCTTCTTCTGACTCCGATTTCTTAGGTTCCATGTATCTGCTGCCTATCTCTTTATCGGTATCTGGATTCCTCTTTGAATTCTTCCCCTGGACTCCCTGAAGAGACTTTGACAGGTCATTTAGAAGAGTGACCTAGCATTCTTCAACTTCCTCGGATTCACTCAAAGGACTAATTGCAACTACATAAAGTGATCTCTTAAAGAGGCAGCACTTTTACAATTAGTTTAACACCTCATTATCCCACTCCTTTTCTGTGATTAAGACTTGTGAAAAGAAAAACATACAACTCATTATGTTAGGCAATGAAGATGACAGAGTTTGACTAAGAAACAATTTCTGCCCTCACTTAGTGGGAGAATATGATATGTGTAGAGAGGTGGTATAATGGATAGAGTGCCAAGCCTGCAGTCAGAAAGACTTTATCTCCCTGAGTTCAAATCAAACACTTACTAGCTATGTGACCTTGGGCAAGTAACTTAACCTTGTTTGCCTCAATTTCCTCACCTGTAAAATGAACTGGAGAAGGAAATGGCAAACCACTTTAGTATCTTTGCCAAGAAAACCTCAAATGGGGTCACTAAGAGTTGGGCACGACTGAAAAATGACTAAACAGCGACTTAAGAATAAGGTCATTTAATCACCAGTAAAGCTGAACAGAGGAGGCAGTAACACAAAGTCTTGAAATGTAGCCCCTATAGAAATGAAACCACATTTCAGAGATTTGACTTAAATCAAATATCTCCACATTCATTTTCTTTTCCACTAAATTATGTGTACCACACAGTAATTAAATTCATCTCTTGGGATACAGATTTGCCAAAAACACTTCTGGCAAAAGTCAAGTCTGGATGTTTTCCACATAACGGTAGCAGCTTTAAAGATGGAGATTGATTGCTGGCTAGCTGTTCAGGAACTACTACTGATCATATCAAGATTGAAGAATATAAGGTGCATGTTCTTATGTCCAAAAACTGAGCGCAATGCACTTTCACATTTAGCAATAATTAACATGAATAGTTTACAAAGATGACGACTTTCATTTCTCAAAGGCACATATTTTAATTCTTTTTAACACGTATGAATGTTATTTTTACACCCTCTATTTCTATTGGATCTTTTCCAATTGTTCCATCACTTATCCATCCAACAGACATTTCTTAAAGGCCTGTTATGTGCATAGTGCTAGGTGATGAGGGAGCTCCAAAGAGAAAGACATTTTATTTTTAGTCTTTGGAAGCTTACAAACTAGGAGAAATACACACAGAAAAAAATTAACATTAAATTAGAAAACAAATACTTAAGAAGAATAAAAAAGCATTATAAGATCAGAAAAAAAAGAGGAATGTCACTTGTAGCTAGGGATAGGGGTCAGAGGGATAGTCAAGAAAAGCTCAATGGATGAGGCAGTATTTGTGCTATACCTTAAAAGATGAATAAGATGAAGTGGGGGATGGTGGGAGGACATTCCAATCTTCAAAAAAATAGCTGAAGTGAAGGAGAAAAGCAGAAAAGCAGAAGACATCAGGTAGCCCTGTTAGGCTGAAGCGTAGATTATATGGGGGTGAAAGATTCTGAAAGACTGGAACCAGTCTGGGAGGCCCTAGAATGCCAGGGAATGCCAAGGAATCTGGACTTCCTAGAGGAGCCAATAAGGAGACACTGAAGGTTTCTGCCTAGATATGCTTGGAGGATTAAAACGGCAGCTGCCCATAGGATGAATTAGAAGTGACTGGCTTATCAGTTACAAGTTTGAGGTGACGGAGGAGGGCAAGAAGCTCTGGGCCTCCACCTCAGTTATCATAAAAACTGGGGCTCCACCATCCCATCCCCCAAACGGGGCCATTTCAGAATCTGCTTACATGATATAGAGATGTTATTTTGATTAAACTATTTTTGAAAACAAGGCAAATTCTATGCTCAGTATTTGAGAACATACACATTATTATATCTATCTGAGATCTGCCGGGGGTTGCAATCCTTGGAGAGGTTCAGAATGATCCCTGTCCTCCTCTGTTGGGCCACTGCTATTACTACTGAGCATAATCATGAATCTATGAGCCCTTGGGAAGGACCCTGACAACCAGACTTGGAATTCTAAAACAGGCCCAGGAGACTTACTTCTGGGGGGACCACCCACATCAGGGGCCAAAGGCAGCGACACTTCATCCACCTCAGGACTGACCCACCGCAGAGCATGAGCCACACGCGGGTCTCACTAAACAAAAGTGCCATCAAGGGGAGACATGAGCTTGGGGTGGGTGTCGTTCTTCTGGTTGGGGGACAGGATTCAGCATTTTGCTCCTGAGATCTCAAAGGTAAGAGAGACTCAGGATTGTAGTAGGTCAATCCTCAGCCCCAGAACCTCATATGGGGAGCCAAGCTCAGGTCTAGACTATTGCCGCCCCAATATGAGGTATGAGGGGGGCATACTGTTCTGTTAGAAGATTGGGTGACTCCTTGTTGCCTCTAAAATACAAACCTCTCTCCTATTTAAAGCTCTTCATACTGTGGCCTCAGCTTATCCTTCTGGGTCTCCACATACAACTCGAGCTGTTCCTTGGCCATGGAGTTCTTCTGCCTTTGCTCACATGGTCCCACATGGGGAACGCTCTCCCTCTGTACCTTTGCCATCTGGCACCTCAAGTAGCCTTCCAGAGGAGGCTCCAGTGTGTATCTTTTCCAATATCTTTGTGCTGATTTTTTATTTACTTATCTGTATCCATGCTGTATTGCCCAAGTAGAATGTGAGGTGCTCGAGAGGAGGGACTGTCTCACTTCAGCATTTTCTATCAAGCACCTAGCAGAGTGCTTGGCACACAGCACATATTTCAGGAGCTCTTCTTGAGTACCGTGTCATGGTAATTTATGGATTCGTGGACACAATTCACACACAAGTTCACAATTCATAGGATTTTCTTAAATGATGTGTCATTCTCCCCGGAGAGATTCTGGCTTCCACTTCTTTTTGTTCAGTTACTTTTTGGTCGTATCTGACTCTTTGTGGTCCCATTTGGGGTTTTCTTGGCAAAAATTGTGAGGTGGTTTGCTTTGTTTTTCCTTCTCTGGTTCATTTTATAGATGAGGAAACTGAGGCTAACAGTTGACTTGCTAGTGACTTGCCTAGGATCACACAGCTAAGAAGCGTCTGAGGCCAGATTTGAAATCGGGCAGATGAGTCTTCTGGCTCTAAGCCCAGTGCTCTATCCTCCATGCCTGCCATTTAGCTGCCCTCCTTCTCCTTTGACTCTGTAATCTGGTTTATGACCTCATCATTCCACTTAAATTCTCTTTCCTAAGTTATTAATAATATCTTAATCATCAAATCTAAAGACCTTGGTTTAATCCACGTGAGCTTCTCTACAGCATCTGATGATAGTGTTTGCTCACCTTCTCCCCCGGGATCCTCCTCCCTCTCTGACTTTTGGTGACACGGATCTCCTCTAACCACTCCTCAGTCTCCCCTGCTGTATCTTCTTCAACCACACGATGCACCAACACAGTATAGTCTGGCACTGTTCTGTCCTGGCCCTCTTCTCTCTTTTTCCTTTCTCAATAGATAAAGCACTTCCTGTGTGTCAGTCACTGTGCTGAACCTCAGGGGTACAAATCCAAGCTAATGAGACTCAACCTCCACGCACTTTTGTTCTAAGGGTGAGGGGAACATCACAGACAAGGGAGCTGGAAAGCAGATTAGAAGGGGAGAATGTCTTCAGGGAGCTAGAAGGAGGAGTGAAAGTGAAAAACTCAGTTTTATAAGTGCTTTGTACCTACCCCTCTATCTTCAACACCTCTCCAGGTTCTCCCCCACAAGAACATAAAGCCTTTGGGGTCCTGATGATTCTGCTTTCACTTTGTATCCTCAGTGCTTTAGCATAGTCCATGACATACAGCAGGCACTTAATAAATGCTTACTGCATGATCAATTGGGATCCTCAGGGGATTCTGTATGTTGCTTACAGAGCACTCCTTCAAGGTTATGCCAGCTTGCCCTGGTGGGTTGGGGGTTCAGAGGACTACTGCTACTGCTGATTTATGGGGTACCCTATTGGTCTGGGCTCTTGCCACTATTACTACTAAGCCCCCACTCTTGAGCAGCTCTTTAACAGTCAGACAGTAGACACAATTAACTCAAAGCAACAGGGCTTTCTAAAAAGGCAAAATAAGATCAGTAGCTACAAAAAAATTCCCCACGCCTAAACTGGAGGGATACTTCCCTCCCCCCCAAATCCCACAGCATCTATGAGAAAAGTGGGCACAAAGTTTAGAATACAATGGTAACAAGGCACATTTGCAGGAGACCATGTGGCCAAGGCCATTCATATCCTGAAATACTAAAGAGTCTAGAGATCCTTGATCTCCTTGTGGAAATCTCTGTAGCTCCCCTAGATGTAGCATTTCTGCTGGGAAGATGACTCAGCTAAGCTGCCAGGTCTTTTTGTTTTCCATATCATTACAATTACTAGAACTAGCTTCTCCTTTGAATCCATGGTCAGCTCTTTCCTGCTGCCAGGGTCAATCCTTGAAGCTGCTACCTCCTTCCAGTCATTCTTTTTCTGTGTTTGTCTGACAGAAGCCTGTGTCTCTTCTCCTTGATGAACGCATCTCAAATGTACTTCAAACTCTCTAGAAATTGGTGAATAGGGGGCACCTGGGTAGCTCAGTGGATCGAGAACCAGGCCTAGAGATGGGAGGTTAAGGGTTCAAATCTGGCCTCAGACACTTCCTAGCTGTGTGATCCTGGACAGGCCACTTAAGCCCCATTGCCCAGCCCTTACCTCTCTTCTGCCTTGGAACCAATACACAGAATTGATTCTAAGATGGAAGGTAAGGGTTTTTTCAAAGAAAAGAAAGAGGTGAATAAGTGCTAAATGCAAAGCACTCAGGTCAAGATGGGAGAGGGAAGTAAGAGAAATCTCCCTCATTCACTGTCCTCTGATGGAGATACAGGGGCCATATTCCACAAAGCAATTCTCAAGTTGGACTGGCCTCAAACAAACTTTTCAAACCTTAGATTAAGGTAGAGAATATGCCTTTGCAGTTAATTTTAATACCTGTCCTTTGCTTTCCATGATTACATCTTAGGTTTGCTTTGTCAGAGACTAATTTTTCTATACTTAAAAATGATTTAGAATGTTCTGAAGAAAAAAGGGCTTGGGTTTTTACAGAAAGATGTAAACCTTTTTCAGAGGTCCTTGATTCCCCTCCCTGCCTCACCCAAACTAGAAGGCCAGGGCTATGCATCTGTAAGGAAAATCTGAAGAGGTTGATGAATAAACCAAATGCATGCCACTCCAACTTAATCTTTATACTAAATAGCTCCCAGCTTCAGAGGGCAGAGATATGGAGGTGGAAATGTACTCTGACGGAAGTGAATTCTGGATGGAAAAGGGGTCACCAGGTGGGATTCCCAATGTGGCTATACAATGCAGGGTAGGCATCTCTCTCATCTGGCATTAGTTAAGTGTCATAGAGTAGAAAATTGGTTTCCTCCTTGTGCAGAGAGCCAAATTGAGGCTGGGTAGTTAGAGAGAACAAAACATCAGATAACAGAATGAGAAAACTTGAGTTATTAATTAAAGGGTGAATCTAAAAAAACACATTTCCAGTTCCAACACCTGGAGGAATTAGCACCTGGCTGGAGGTCTTGGAGGAAAGTCCCTAACAAGACAAAAAGGATTGTAGCTCGAGTGTTTCTATTTAGGGCTCATTGGAAAAGGAGGGGTAGGAAGTGGCTGATAAAAGATGAAGACCAGTGACAGAGTAACTGCTTATCCTTCGTGTTTTCCTTTTTACTTTAAATCATACACTTCCCTAATGGCCGATATTAACACTATGGTCTTGAACCGTTTTTGAATATTTGCTTTCTACCTTAACAAGGTCCTTCATAAAACACAGACCGCAGAACTAAATGCAGTATTCCAGATGATGAGCTGACCATCCAGAACACAGCAGAACTGCCCACTAGGCACCCAGGGCTAGACATCCTGCCACTCTCCATTCAGTCTCGGATCACATGAGCTGTCTTGGCTGCGAGGGCGATGGTACCGATGATCGACAGGGAGCTTGTAATCTATAGATCCTCCAGATCTCTTTTGGGCTCTCTAGTTGTGCCTTCCCCATCTTAGACTTGTTTAATTGATTTTCTTGAAATCAAGCGTAAGGCTCTATTTTATTAAGTTTCCCCTTCTTGGACTGGCCCAGAGTTCTAGCTTGCCAAACTCTTTTTGGATCCCAGCTCTAGTGTCCAATGTGTGAGCTGCCCTTCCTAGCTTTCTGTCATATGCAAATCTGATAAGTGCAGATTTTACTCTCCTATTAACATCCCTGATGAAAATATTAAACAGAACTCGATGAATGCTGAATTTCTGAAAAATATTTGAAATAAGTCATGTTCCTAAAGACCATTATTTAACAGGAACACCCAGGCTGACTGAACAATTGATAGCGATGGTGGATCAGGCCCCCAAACCAGCATTCCTTTAGTGCTAGGCTCAGGCCTGAATGGGATTATCTACCTGCTGCAAGTACCAGCATGTGTTAAGGTAGAGCAGCCATAGTAATGGCCCTCCTGATTTGATGCCATATGGCTCAGCTGAACATCAGGCATTCCTTGGGAGTATTTAATTAAATGTGGAAAAAGCAATATGGATAGCTTTCGTGGGTTTTGCAGATGACAATGGAGCAAAAGATTTATTTGATTCATTTCCTGTTCTGGGGCTGCCTTGATCAATGCTCTGCTCTATCTCTAGATACAGGGTGAAAATAATTTTCCTTACTCTCAAGTTCTCTCCAAGTATAGAAAAATCGTGCTCAATCAACCAAGTCACTTTGGCGAAATAATACTCCACCAAAAATTTTTTTTCACACTCAAAATGTTCTGCATAACTGATTTTCTAGTTAACCACAATTACTTTTGAAATCTTAACTATTGTAGGGTACTAAACAAAGAGCATACCAAAGGCTGTAGTGTGGTTTTAAGCTACTAAAACTTTACACTTTCTGCCAGCTACATCAAGAAATGGGTAATAACTAATATTTACATAGTGCTTTAACATTTACACAGCACTTTATGGAAATGTTATGAAAGGAAATATTTTATAATCTTCATGTAATTGGGACTATACAGACAAAATTATGCATTAATAATAATAATAATTAATAATAATAGCTAACATTTTATCTAGTACTTACTGTGCCAGGCACTTTACAATTATCATCTCATTCCATCCTCACAATAACCCTGAATGATAAATGCTATTATTATTCACATTTTACAAATGAGGAAACTGAAGCAAACTGAGGTTGAGGTAACTAGCCCAGGGGTCACATAGCCAGTAAAAGTGTCTGGACTCAGGTCTTCCTGGATCCAGGGCCAGCATTCTATTCACTGCATTACCTAGCTACCTATTAAGCATGCAACATAAAAAAAAAATCTACATATTGATTCCTTTATGCTCACAGATGAGTATATATCAAGAAACATTTGGCAATCAATCTAAATAGGGGAAAAAACAGGTCATTTAATTAGTCTGTTCTCGAAAAGTTATTTAAAATAGGTTAGAGGCAAAAATTTAACATAGTGGTAGCATGGTAAAAAGAGAGCTTACAGAGGAGTCAGAAAATTTAGGTTTTAGTCCCTGTACTTCCGTTTATTTGCCCTGCCATGTTAAGTAAGGAATTTAAATTCTTTGAGCCTATTTCTTTGTTCGTTCTCAGGGGTTCTCAGATCTGGAAATGCAGCTTTGTTTTTTTCCTGAGCTCCAGTCACACATTAACAACTAAATTTTGGACATTCCATAGGCATATCAAACTCAACAGGTTCAAAACGACTTATTACCTTTTCTCCAAACTCACCCATCTTCAAAACGTTTCTATTTCTGTTGAGGGTGCCATCGAGGTTTGTAACTTTGGAATTATCCTTAAACTAGTCAGTCTCTCTCACCATTTATATGAGACGCTGGCCATGTCTTAGTCGTTCCCTCTCCACAGCATCTCTAGTATCCATCTCCTCTCTACTGGCATGAATCTTACCCGCGTTCAAGCCCTGATCACCTCAGGCCTGGATTGCTGCACTACATTTCTTGGCTCAAGTCTCTCTCCTCTCCAATCTATTTTCCACACAGTTGACCAAAGTGATATTCCAAAAGCAGAAATCTGACCATCTGACCCCCCTCTCTGGCAGACTCCAATAGCTCCCCATTATTACTAGAATCAAAAATAAATTCCTCTATGTGGCATACAAAAGCCCTTCCATGCTGGCTCTAAACTATATTTCTAGGCTTATTATATGCTTCTCTTCTTCATATATTCCTTACTCCCTGTGCCCCAGGGCCCCTTCCTCTGCCTAAAGGGCTCTCCTGGACCGACAGCCATCCTTTCACTTCCCATGAAGCTGCTCTCATGTGGATTTTTCCATCATCATAGTGCTCACCAGGCACATCTTCCCCCTCCCAGCTTCCTTTTTGTGCTGTTTTCCTCATTAGAATGTAAGCTCTTGGAGGGCAGGGTCTGTCTCTCTTTTTGTCTGTATTGGTATTCCCAGTCCTTAGCATTTCCAGTACTTGATATACAGTAAAGCAGTGACAGGCAAACTTTTTAAAGAGGGGGCCAAAGAAAAGGAAATGCTCATCTGTCAGTCTGTTTCTAAGGCAATTCTTTTGAAGTTTCAGTGTATTGTATCCTACTCATTGTATGTGTCAGATTAGGAATAATGTCCCCCAGCCAGACAGAACATTTCATGGGCTTCTTCTGGCCCACAGGCTGTAGTTTGCACATCACTGCAGTAAGGGCTTAATAAATGATTGAGTATTAGGTGCAGGGCCGGGAGTCAGGCATACTTGAGTTCAAATCCAGCCAGAGTCACTTACTAGCTGTGTGACTTTGGGCAAGTCACTTTAACCTAACTTCAAAAGAATTGCCTTAGAAACAGACTGACAGATGAGCATTTCCTTTTCTTTGGCCCCCTCTTTAAAAAGTTTGCCCGTCTCAGTTTCCTCATTTGTAAAATGTGAATGAAAGAATAGTAATAGCACCTACCTCCCAGGGTTGTTGTAAGGATCAAATGAGATAATTCTAAAATACTTTCTGTCTGGCACATAGTAAATGTTAGCTACAAGGGCAGTGAGGTGACTTAGCAGATTGAGAGCCAGGCCTAGAGATGGGAGGTCCTGGGTTCAAATCTGACCTCAGACACCTCCTAGCTTTTGTGACCCTGGGCAAGTCACTTGACCCCCATTGCCTAGGCCTTACTGCTCTTCTGGCTTAGAATCAATACAGTATTGGTTTTCTAAGGGAGAAGGTATTAATAATAGTAATAAAACTATAGACAGAATAAAATCCTGGGAATATACCTGCCAAAACAAACCCAGAAACTACATTAACCTAGTTACAAAAAACTTTTTACACAAGTCAAGTCAGATTTGTTAATTTATTTATTAATAATTTATTATTTGTGGGTAGACAAAGCCAATATGTTTAAAATGACAATCCTATCTAATCTACTTATTTAATTCTATCCCATTCAAATGACCAAAAGAGCATCTTACTGAGCTATAAAAAATAATAACAAGGGGGTAGCTAGGTAGCTCAGTAGATTGAGAGCCAGGCCTAGAGATGGGAGGTCCTAGGTTCAAATGTGACCTCAGACACTTCCTAGCTGTGTGACCCTGGACAAGTCACTTGACCCCCATTGCCTACCCTTACCACTCTTCTGCCTTGGAGCCAATACACAGTATTGACTCTAAGATGGAAGGTGAGGGTTTTATAAAACAAAAACAAAAAAACAAACAAAAAAAATAACAAAATTCAACTGAAGAAAAAAGATCAAGAATAACAAATGATTTAATGAAATAAATGTAAAGGAGGGCGTAGCAGCATCAGATTTTAAACTATATTATAAAGCAATAATTATCAAAAACTATCAAGTATTGACTAGGAAATAGTTAAGTCATTGGAACAGAACAGACATACAACAAACAGCAGCAAATGATTATAATAGCCTTGTATTTGACAAAAGTTTGGGGGATAAGAACTTACTATGTGATAAAAAAAATTGCTGGGATGATTGGAAAGTAGTTTGGCAGAAGTAGGTATAGACTAATATCTTACACCATTGACTAAGATAAGATCAAAATGGATACATGACCTAGACATAAAAGGATATATCACAAACAAATTAGGACAGGGAACATATTACCTATTAGATTTAGGGAAAAGAGAGGAATTTAGGAGTAAACAAGAAATGGAGAGCATTGTGAGATGAAAAATGGGTAATTTTGATTACATCAAATTAAAAAGGGTTTGTATTGAATAAAATGAATATAGCCGCAATTAGAAGGCAACTACCAAAAGGAGAAAACAGATAGTATTTGTCTTTTGTGAGAATTAAAAGGAAGTAGTTAGAAGTTGTTAGAAAAGAATCTACGGATTCTAATATATTCTTTTTAAGTGTCTTTCAAAAGTAGATTACAATATTTTTGTTATTAATAATAATGAAAATTAGCTGGCCATAGTGAACAGAGAGCTTGCCTCAGAGTCAAGTTCAAGGCCTGTCCCTGTTATATATTCTATGTCAAGCTATATGACTCTGGATAACCTACTTTTGAAAGACACTAAAAAAGAATACATTTGAATCCATGGATAGTTGCCTAGAAAGAGCAGAAAAGTAATAAGGCCATTGGCACAGTGCCTAGCATAGAGCAGGTGCTGAATAAATGTTGACTGACCACTAATGATAATTACCACTTACCTATAACACTTTAAAATTAGCAAAGCATTTTTCATGCGTTATATCCACTTGGGGCCTAACAACAATCCTGTGAAATAGAACTACACATATTACTAGTGCCATTTTGGGGTCATTCTCTTGGTTTGTAGATGAAGAAACTGAGGCTGAGAGTAGTTAAATGATTTACTAAAGACCATTTGAACAATTATGAAATGTCAGTTATGTGTAAAGGATTGCTCTTGGTACCAGGGAAAATGAAGAAAATAATAAAGCTAAGTGATTTGTTCGAGTTACACTGAAGCATGAAGAAAAATCACCTCCTTTTCATTTTAGTTCAATTCATACTTCTGATCTGAAAATTACATTCTGGTACAACTTTTACTTTTCTTTCCATTTCAAAATTGGAGCTCTGCTGAAATCTTAGTTATAAGAACGTTATCACTTAAAGTTGTTATCTTATAGGGTTTAACTATTATTTTATTCAATTCCTTTTCCAATTTAGTTTGGTCCCGAGATAACCCCAGGCTCTGATTGCTGGGCAGTGGAGCACAAAAGCCAGGCTTCAAATGTGGGTAAAGACTGTAATTTTTCATGCACAGCAACTTGTTAAGAAAGTCTCCTAACTGGAGAAATACAGAAAAAACAACTGCTTGAACACATGGGCTGTTGGGAATATTATTGGGGATGAAGACACTGAACGATAACTCTGGTCCAACTATCAATAATATGGAATTAGGTCTTAATCAATACATGTAAAACCCAGTGGAATTGTGTGTCGGCTACGGGGAGGGAAAGGGTCTGGGGGAGAGGGAAAGAACATGAAATATGTAACTAGGGGAAAATATTCAAAATAAAAACTTTAAAAAAAAAAAAGAAAGAAAGTCTCCTAACTAAGCTGCAGAGGCTGCTGTCCTTGTTTCTTTGGGAAGGGTACCTTCCCTTGATGGACTGGGGTGGTATTCCTATCTTTAAGGGGAAGTAATCAGTACACAATATAAATGCATGCTGTATTTATTTAGTGCTTGTCTTTGAGTCCCTTTCTCTTTCATGTGTGTTAATATGGGCTATTTTAGACTACTTGAGAATTAATGAGTCTTCTGGGACAGGAGCTACTTTATAATGAAGTCATTAGTATTAAAAAAACAACAACTCAAATTCATAAATCATAGGAAGACTGCCTTAGTAAGACAAAAATACCTACAGAATTGCTTTTATTTGTGCTTCTTCCGTTCCCTAACCCCACCTGAAAGTAAAAAAGGGTTGACTCTACAAAGTTCTTAATGTCTAAATTTAGCTTTCCCAGTCTCCCCTTTTGCCCCTCTCCCTGATCACCCAGTGGTAACTGTTGTACTGAGTATTATTAAAAGGGCAAGATGCCAGAAAGCTTTAAAATGACAGCTCAATTATTGCTGTAAAACCACTGGGGCAAAGCCCCATATTAGAAGTTGCTGTAGGATACAATTATTTAAAATCAAAAGCAACATAAAAATTCGTGTAAAACCATCACCATTACCATGGTGAGGGCAGGGTGTGTTAAACATAATGAGCATTCTGCCTTCAGGATGTACTCAATGCTCTTTTTGATCATCCCTCTTTCATATCAAAAAAAAAATATTTCAAAATGTTCTTCTAATTTTTGAGTATTTTGACTTTTATTATATTTGGGTCATTAACCATTGAGTACTATTTGCTCCATTCTATTTTTGAAGAGTGTATAATACTTTACTGAGGTTTTTGCTTCCTGTTCATACATATTTGTTTTCTTCCATCTGTTCTACTTTCATTCTTTATCTTTTGTGTTAACTCTTCCTTATTTAATTCCTTCAACTCTTTGAATCCTTGTGAGCAATCCTCTCCCCTCCCTTTTTTCTGGGGTTCTACAGATTTTTTCTGCTGAATTTAATCCAAAATTATTTCTTCATTGTAGTTAGAGTTTTCTTCTGTTTACTCATATCATCAGCCTCAGCTGATCGATTAATCCTTTTTGTCAAGGCCAGGCTCTACTCCATCCAGCAATCTTGGATGGAGTGGTTAAGGGCAGATTGTTTTTCCCCTTTCAGTCTCTCAGTCCACCCTCCTAGCTTTGATCCAATTGGGATGACCACATGTTTTTTAACTTGTCCATAAGCTTTAAAGGTTCTATCTGAGGCAGTAGGAGACAATGATGTTTCTCTTTTGTTTTGTTGAACTTTTTTCATCTGGCATTATTTGCCATTCCTTATTTGTTTCTTTAGAGATCTGGGCTTGGTTGGAAATTTTTACATCATTGTCCTTTCTCAAATATAATTTTCATTAAAAATATCAATTACATTGAAAATTTCTCTTGATGTAGAATTGCCATTAATAGGTTTATTTTTATTTATTTTTAAAAATTCTTACCTTCTTTTTAGAATCAATACTAAATATTGCTTCCAAGAATGATAAGGGCTAGGCAACTGGGATTAAATGACTTGCCCAGGGTTACATAGCTAGGAAGTATTTGAATCCAGGATCTCCTATCTTGCCCGAGCAGCTCCAATAGGTTTATAAAGTAAACATCAATTTCAACAAAATAGAATCAAATAAGTACCTTTAACTACATTTGTTGTCTGAACCATTTAGAAAGTATAACAGAGGGGGCAGCTGGGTAGCTCAGTGGAGTGAGAGTCAGGCTTAGAGACAGGAGGTCCTAGGTTCAAACCCGGCCTCAGCCACTTCCCAGCTGTGTGACCCTGGGCAAGTCACTTGACCCCCATTGCCCACCCTTACCAATCTTCCACCTATGAGACAATACACCGAAGTACAAGGGTTTAAAAAAAAAAAAAGAAAGAAAGTATAACAGAAAGATTTTAGTTCTTCAGTTAGTTGATCACAAAAATCTGTTAGACATGGGTAATTTTTCCTCTCTGTTATCTATAAATGGAACCATCTGAAGCTGTTTGTGTCAGGCTCAATTTCCACCAAAGCATTTTTTAAAAAATTGGTAAAGTATTTATTCAACATGGAGAGAATTTTTCTTAAATAGAGGCAACCAAAATTTAACAAAATTTAATTTCAATTTAATTACTGACATTTAAAAATGATTAGATATAAATATTCATGAGTTACTTGTAATTAGGAGGAAACTAACTTATTAGGCCTACCAAAATGAATGACTGAGAAATCTAACAGATATTACTGTACTTTTGTTGTGGGGAAGTTGAAGTGAACCCCCACCGGGTTCGGGGAGGGTACCCATTGAAAGAATGCAAGACTCCGAAACTTAGCTTAGAAATAAAAAGAGAAATTTATTAATTTAGAAGGTAATGTTGAATCAGGCCAGGAGGGACAGCATTGGTGGAAAGCTGCCTCCAAAGAACATCAAGTCTGGCGTCATAAATGTATACCCTTTACAACAGTGGAGATGTGACTCTTAGAATGGTATGCACTGAGGCACAGGAGGTAGGGAAGGTTTGCCTGCCTGAACACATAGAGGGTGACTCTCATAGTTTAGGGGACAGATGGATGTCGGAGATACAACCAATGGTATCAAGCATAGCCTGAAGGTGTATCTCGCCATCCATCTCAAATCTAAAGGAAAATGCAAGGAGAATATTCCTCTCAGGAGCTTATCTGGAGTCACAAGAATGTAAGCGAGCAAAGGAATTTCCTGTTTACGGTTTGGCCTAAAATACTTCTATAATTTGGGGTACAATGCCCATGCCACTTTTAACTTCCACACAAAGATTTTTAAAAATTAAGTTTATATATGTCATATTCAAAGGGCAAATGAAGCAAACAGCATGATAACAAATTCATCTATGTCATGAGACAAGATAAACTGATGATGATGGTGGTAGATTAAACCTGCCTCAATATTTGAAAGAACTGATTCAAATTTGACCTTGTTTGTACATAACATATGGAATAATATATGCAATGTGCTTATTATCATTTGGTGGGAATTTTCCATGTCAGTTTTGGTTTTGCTACTTTTGTTTTGAACTTTCTACTAAAAAAAAAAAGTGGCTATCTCTATGGAAGAGTTACCTTACAAAAACTATACAATAGTTTTGACCTTTGTTTTGCCTTTCCCTCTAAAGCCTGGGGTTCCACCATGGTTACAATTTAAAAACTCTGGGTTGGATTGCTTCCTCTTCTTCTTTTTTTTTTTTTTTTGCTTCCTCTTCTTCTTAATTCAACTTAATTCAATCCTTCATTTTCCTTCTACTCCAAAGCTCTTGGATGCATATTTTTTCTTTTCTAACATTTTTGATATTTACTACTGACTAATAATTTCATGCCATAATCTCCCACTTATATGACCTCAAATACATCTTCATGCCTCCTATATTATTGCTACCTCTTATAATGAATGAAGTTTTTGAAAAAGTACACTGTAGAAACCCATCATCCTCTTTGGTAATAAAGGTATTGCCATCTAAAGCTTTTAGAGGACAAAAGACTAGATACTTATCCAGCACTCAGCCTAATGAGTACACATATGACTACTTAATACAAGCATTTTGATTATGAAAATCGGGAGATGACAAGCACCAAAATTGCAACCAGATATGTCATAAAAAAGGACGCTATTTGAGAGCTAATGGAACAAACTGAAGCAAATTAAGTTGTTGCTTGAAGCATAATAATTAAGGACTTTTAATTCACTAAACCATGCTGCTATCATCACCTAAATAGGCTTATTTATCTCTTCCCCATCTTCAGGGAATAAATTATCTCATGAGCCTTTCTATTTGTCCAAAATGCTGTTAAAAGGCTGATGAAATGATCAGGTAACCCATTATAAGTAATAAAGGACCCTAGGCAAAATAGAGATACAATCAAAGGCCAGACAGTTTTTCTATGTCCTTATTAAGAAAAATCTTTGAGCAGTCTAGAAAAGGGATTGTTGACCTATCCTCCATTACTGAATGAAACCAGATGCAAAAATATACCATTAGTGCTGAGTTTTAAGGCCCTAATCCTCTTATTTGTAGTTTCCTTACTAATAATGTAAACTGCTTTCAGAGAATCACAGATTTATGGAGAAGGAAGTGACTTTAAATATCCATTGCTTTCTCTGAACACAAACATTTCAGAAAAGTTTGCGTCATCCTCGCACCCTACTCTTTAAGCCTTTCAAGACTGCTCACTTGTTTCTCAGTTTTGTTTTACTGAACTGACTCATTGGCTGTTGAAGGCTTAAACTGATAGTAGAGCCTTATAAACAAACAGGAGCCCACACACCCATAGCAAATTAAAAACAACAACATAACCAGGTTGGCAAATGTTTGCAAAACTGACTGTTAAAATTGACATCAGCTAGATTCTTTATGCTTGGACAGCTAGTCCACAGGTCTTCAAAACCGGTTATTATAGCAGATTTGCCGTTTCTTCTCGGGGAGGCAGAGTGCAGAGATAGTATAAAGGGAAGGCACTGGGGCCAGTTGGGAGACACCTGGGTTTACAACTGCAAATGCAGTGAGATGTGGACTGACCCAGCCTAGGTAGGCGCCAGCCATTGCTAAACCAAGTTTCCTCATTTATAAAATAGGGAGAATAGTCTTTGCACGTTCTGTCTCAAACAATCCCACATACTTAGTTAGGACCCTTGAGTGGTATCTTTTTCCTTCTGATTTTAGTTCTTATCAGGTAAAAGACTATTAAAAGACTATGTCAAAGATATGAAAGAATGATCAAATATAATTAATTATTCATTTAGTGGACCGTGGCATTTTCTTCCCCCCCCCTGCAAACATCTAAGACTTTTTTTTTTTAAACCCTTGTACTTCGGTGTATTGTCTCATAGGTGGAAGATTGGTAAGGGTGGGCAATGGGGGTCAAGTGACTTGCCCAGGGTCACACAGCTGGGAAGTGGCTGAGGCTGGGTTTGAACCTAGGACCTCCTGTCTCTAGGCCTGACTCTCACTCCACTGAGCTACCCAGCTGCCCGCCATCTAAGACTTTTCATAATAATTGTTAAAATGCAAAGAATCATAATTACCCTCTAAACCAGGGGTCGGCAACGTATGGCTCTCGAGCCATATCTGGCTCTTTTGAGGGCCAGATATGGCTCTTTCTGCAGGAACCATAAAGTCCATTTTTTTCAGGCGCTGTTACAGGAGCCGCACTGTGAGCACTGTACGGCTCTCACGAAATTACATTTTAAAAATGTGGCGTTTATGGCTCTCACGGCCAAAAAGGTTGCCGACCCCTGATCTAAACAATGGTTTGATTTCTTGCCTTTAAATCTAATAGCAAATTCAAAGGTTATTGAAAGAAGGTATCTATGTGGTTCAGTGAATTGAGAGCCAGGCCTGGACCCTGGGCAAGTCTTTTAACCGCCATTGCCTAGCCCTTACCCCTCTTCTGCTTTGAAACTAATACACAATATTGATACTAAGATGGAAGATAAGGGTTTAAAAAAAAAAGTTATCAAAGTTCCTAGAAAACTATTAACATTTGAAAATATAAATCAAACAAACTCCATGATTTAAAAAAACACACCCATTGTTGAACAGAGGATATCATACTTGTTTAAAAAGGAAAAATCTTTGAAGTAACAGGAGAAAACCCCCCAAAACTGTAGTTCTAGCTCAAAGACCCAATGCTTCTATCACTCTGTTTCCACCCAAACTGAAGTCTTCTCTATGTAGCTGATTCTCAGATTTATTCGTCCAACCTAAACATTTCTTCTGACTTCTGGTTTCACATCTCCAACTGCCTACTGGATATTTTAAACTGGATCTCTCAAAGACCTGTTAAACTGGACCTGTTCAACACTAACCTTGTTGTCTTTCTCTCCAAATCCTCTCTTCTAACTTCCCATTACAGTGCAGGATGCATCTTTCCTGTCACCAGGGCTCACAACCTGGGTGTCATCCTCAGCCTCCTTACTCTCTCCTCCCAGATCCAAGTCCTGTTCTTTCTACCATCACAACATTTCTTGTATATGTTCGTTCCCCTCCTTGACTCTTCTGATACTATTACCACCCTGGTTCAGGCCTTCTCTGCTTCACACTTGGACTATTGCACTAGCCTGCTTGGTGGTTTCTCTGCCTCTAGTCTCTATGCACTCCAATCCACCCTCTATCTGGCTGCCAAATGGATGTTTTTCTAAAGCACAGGTTTGCCCATGTCATCATCCCTCCCATTCCCATTCAATAAATTCCAGTGGCTTCCTTTTGCCTCTAGGATCTATTACAAAATGCTCTGCTTGGCATTCAAAGCTCTCCCTAACCTCCCCCCTTCCTAATTTTCCAGTCTTCTTAAACCTTATTCCATCACAGATAACCATCTGATCCAGTGACATTGGCCTCCAGGATGTTCCACAGACAAAACCTACTGTCTCTCAGCTCCAGGTATTTTCTCTGGTTGTTTCCCATGTCTAGAACATCCTCCCTCCTCCTTCTTCACTTACTGACCTCCCTGACTCATGCCCAACTAAAATTCCAACTCTTAGTAGGTGCCTTCCTCAACTGTTCTAATTCTAGTGCTGTCCCTCTATTAACTATTTCCTATTTATCCTATACATGTAGTTTGCTTTGTATATTTTTGTTTGTATATTGTCTCTCCCACTGAACTGTAAACTCCTAGAGGGCAGGAATGATCTATATCCTTAGAGCTGAGCACAGCTCTTGGCACAAAGTAGGCACTTAATAAAATTTTATTGATTGATAGATTCCTTGTTATTCCTTGGACTAAACAATCCATCTCCTAATTACAGGCATTTTCACCTGCTATCTCCCATGTCTGGAATTCTTTCCCTTCAAACTTCCCTGATTTCCTTTGATTCTCAGTAAAATCCTACATTCTGTAAGAAGTCTTTCATGATTCCTCTTCATCTCAGTGCCTTCCTTCTGTTGATTATCTCTAATATCTTCCAATTAATCCATGTAATAAATCTTATTTGTACATAGCTATTTACATGTTGTTTTTCCCATTAGACTATGAGCTCCTGTAAAGCAGAGATTATCTTTTGCCTCTCTTTGAATCTCCAGCATTTAGTGCCCTGCCTGATACACAGGAGGCGCTTAATAAATGTTGATTGGCTCACTGACAAAGTCTTAGATGTTAGGATATGGAGAAGCACATGTTGAGGGCTCTAGGAAAAGGACAAATCATATTACTTATAACACATAACATGGTTGGGTAGACAGGAAAGCAAATGGTGCCATCATTTCATTGGTGTAAGGGCTTCCAGATGAAGAAGTTTCTTCTACCAACATGAATTGGCACCTACTCTGCAACTTAGGGTGTGGAGAGTTGCCTTGAGCACCAAGAGGTTAAGGGATTTGACCTAAGTCACAATCAGTATGTGTCGGGGAGAGATCCAAATATAGGTCTTCCTGGCTCTGAGGCCAGCTCTCTAGCCACATCAAGCTACTTGGATAAATTACAGGCTAACCGATGATTCAACAGCAGCACTACCTTTTCTAAGGGGAAATGCATATTTTTCTTTAGAGAAGATTATAAATCTTTATTAACCAAATAAAAATCATTATCTTGTTACTTTTGGGGGAAGTGTTCATTCTTTTATGTTCCCTAGTCAATAGTGATTCTTAGTTTCTTAATTTTAAAAAGATTTATACAATATTTGTGTGGTCTAAAAATAGAGATAAAATGTTTTAAAAGTGAGAACCACTGCAAAATCAGATTTGGAATATTAAAAGGAAAAGTTTACAGGTTTGGCATTAGGCTTTGTTTTTTAAATAGTTCAATGAAATAAAAAAGAAAGACATTATGAATGTGTCTACCCAAAGTCCTAAACAGGGGAAAAAATGCTTGTGGAGGGAATGCATGTGACAATATGCTATTGGGAATAATGTAACTATTGGCCCATTTAAAATGACAGTTAAGTTGGTGGTGATGATTGAACTTGTATTAAGTATATATATGCTCAGCTTTCCCACTTAAAACTACACACAAATAGGCAAGGGCACTGAGGGGAATGTAATAAGCCTTCATTATAATGCTATGTACAACTTTAAACTTTGATACAAAATATGGACAATCTTGGTAGCAAATGGGCCAGTGGATAGAGCCCCAGGCCTAGTATATCTCCTACACATCTCAGTGGTGGGACAGTGTTGGCGTGTCAAGATGAATGAGGGCATTCAATCTGAACTTCAGCCAGGCAGGTTACATGGAGACTGCTCTGGTCAGCCTTTGGGCTGTGTTTATTTCATGCTTTTTTCTTCAAGATTACATACATGTTGGCATGATTTTCATTCTCACCACCATCTTTTCTTAGAGATAATGGATTAAGTCATACATTAACTTCTACTGAATTACAAAATCATTTGAATGACATTTCTTAATTATTCTATTTATTTTTTTCATTACACGAAGGATGCAAAAGCTTGGCAAGAAATGTTCATCATTGAGTAACGGGGCTGGAAATTGTACTTTCCATCCATCCATGAGGTGCAATTCATGCATTACAGTTTAACACAATAGTTAGTTACATTTTGACCAATCAAGTCAGGGATGATTATTCTTTGCTCTTAGCAGTGATTTGCTACACCAGCAGATTTCAAAAGATACAATAACACTGACCTGGTCCAAATATTGTTTCAATACCAGTCTTTCATTTTTCAATATTTTTCAAAGGTGAGTTGAAGTTTCAGCTAGCCTGCAGGGTTATCAAAACAATCCAGTAGGGAGAGGTGTACTTGCTTTCTTTCCCAGGGAAAGCAAGTTCCCATATTTCATCCATTGTCCTTTTCTTGTGTTAACATTCTGGATCAGAGATCAGGGAGGGGGGAAAATTTGGAGACTGTTCTGGCCTGTTTTTGCAGGCACCTGTGTATGGGAGTGAGAGATCCAAGTTAGGGTTTTTAAATCTTTAACATTAACTATCTACTGGTTTGTTATGAAGTGATTTTAGGGGAATTTCTGCATTATTACATGTAAAGGTGGGACTTTTGTAGGAGTTTGTAGGGGGTTTGTAAAGGCTCTAATAACAGTTTTTACTATTCTTCTATATTTCCCTGGGGCTGAGTAGGGATATTGATCACAATAATTCCAGTAATAAGGAGTGTTAGTAAGAGAAGAGTCACACAGTGGTATCTGAGTGAGGGGTTTCCATCCTCCCTAGAATCTGTTGTGCAGTTCCGGGATCCCTGCTGTAACTTCCTCATTCAGGAAGGGTTTGATGGCCCCCCTCAGGCCTGGAGTCAGGAGGACTAGAGTTCAAAGTTGACCTCAGACAATTAGTAATTGTATGATCCTGGATAAATCACTTTCTCTTGTTTGTCTCAATTCTTCTAACTGCCAGAGCTAATATGCAAATAACTATGTACACACAACCTACATTAAGGGTAAATTAGAGGTAGTCCCAGTGGTTAGAAGGAAAGAGAAAGGCTTCCTGCAGAAGGTGGGTCTGTGCTGAGATTTGAAGCCCAAGGAAAGCAAGTAGGCAGAAAAAAGGAAAGAGAATCTTGATGTGGGAGGTGCCAATGACCAGGCATAGAATTAGGAAAGGGCCTATATCAACTGCAAGGAAGGCCAGTGTAGCTGGACCACAGAGTATGTACAAGGGAGGGAAGGAAAGGAAAGACAAGTGGAAAGGTAAGATAGGACCAGATTGGAAAGGTCTTTAAAAGTTAAACATCAAGCTTTATTTTTGATCCTAGAGGCAAAGGGAATCACTGGAGTTCATTTATTTATTTAATTTTTTCCCCACTGGAGTTGATTGAATTTTGGAGTGACATACTAAAAGCAGAAGACAATAGGGAGACACTTGAGGCAAAGGGACCAACCAGAAGACAACCGTGTTGTTCCAAGAATGAGGTGATAAGGATCTGTTTCAAGGTGACCACAGCATCAGAGGAAGAAAAGATATTAACTTGAGAGATTTTTCAAAGGTATGAAAGATGGCACGTGGCATCAGATTGGCTACATGGAAGATGACACAATGAATAGGGGCCTGAGTAACAGGGAAGATGGTGGCTCCCACAAAAGAAATAAGTAAGTTTGGAAGACAGGAAAGTTTAGGAGAAAAGATAAGGAATTCTGTTTTGACATGTTGAACTTCAGATTGTCCATGTGCTGTCTAGTTCAAGACAGTCAATAGGTACTTTTTGATGTGAAGTGAGGGGTCAGTGCTGGACAAAGAGATCTGAAAACCATTTGCATAAGGAGAGAGTATAAAGTAAGAAGAGAAGAAGTTCAGAGGCTCTTGGAGACACTCATGGTTAGTGGAAAGACTTGGATAAAAATCCAATAAAGGATACTGAGAAGGAATGGTCAGAAAGAAAAATCCAAGAGAGAAGGTCATAAGATCTAGAGAGGAGAGATTATCAAGAAGCAAAAGTGATCTTTCAAAGGGGACAGAGAGGTCAAGAAGAGTAAGGTTTGAGAAAAGGCCATTAGATTCAGCAATTAAGAGATCATTGAATTCTAGAGAGAATATTTCAGTTGAATGATGAGACTGGGGACCAGATTGCAGAGTTTATAAATAACAAGGGAAGAAGAAGTGGAAGCATTGATTGTAGATGGCTTTCTCCAGGAAGTTTGCCATGAAATGGAAAAGAGATATAAGGTGATAATGGCTAGTCGAGATAGATGAATAAAGTGGGGATTTTTTTTTTTTTTGAGGATGGGGGAAATTGTGGGTATGTTTGTAGACAACAGGAAAGCAGTCAGACAGGGTAAGACTGAAAGTTAATAAGAGAGTGGAGATGTTAGAGAAGTTAATCTGTGAGAAAAGACAAGATGGAATAGGATCCAACTGTGCAAGAACAGGAGCTGACTTTTGATAAGGAAAAGGGTAACCTTCAGGGGAAACAAGGTTAAAGGAAGAGATGATGGGGAGGACACTTTAGTGATGTATGTGTGGGAGGGGAGGGAATTCATGTTGAAAGGTCTCGATATTTTCAGTAAGGTATGAAGCAATGTTTTCAGCAGAGAGAGTGAAGAGAAAGGGTGCCATGGTACTTTTGGGGATGAATGAAAAGGTTTGGAATAGCTGCTGTGGTGAGTGGGATAGTGAATCAATTTAGGGGCAGCAAAAAGATTGTCTTGATGCAGTGAGGGTCCGGTAGCAGTCCCAGGCAGCATGGTTTTATGATTTATGATTTTTAGGAGCACAGATAACAGATGGTATAGGGCTCAGCAAGGCATACTCAAAAAGATAAGGGGGCTTCAATGGATGCAGCTTAGCCCTGAACTGATTCACAAAGGGGTCAAGATAGGGAAAGGAAGAAAGTGTAGCCAGTGGAGCTATGATGGTGTTGGAATGAACTAAAAGGCAGAGGGATTGGAGGTCATGATGAGGATGAAGAACAAGGTTAAGAATTGAAAGGGCAGAGGTAAAGACAGCATGATAAAAAATTCTGATTAGATAAAGAAATTTCAACGTTCATGAATATGAAAATGGAATAAATACCTGTGGGTGATGGCTACACTCACGGTACATTTGTAGCTAAAGTGGAGTAGAGAAGTCAGTAAGGCATGGGATTTTTTGGAGTAACATGGTCAGATTTGTGTTTTCAAAATATTAAACTGACAGATGTGAAAAGGAAATGAGAAACCAGAGAGGATAATTAGGAGGTGACTGCAATGGTCCAGGTTACAAAGGAAATGAAGATCTGATGGTGGCTGAGCAAGTAGAGAAGTATTCCACAACCTCTGAGGCAGGAGAGTTGGAAGACTTGCCAGCTGATTGGATATGGGAAGGTGGTGGACAAGGAAGGACAGGGAGGAGTGGCAACTGGAAGGATGGGGGTACCTTCAAAAGAATTCCACAACACATGCACATATACACAAACGTTTTATTTTGGGGAATGCTTAGACACAAATAACTTTAACATGAGAGGTTAAATGATTTTTACAGGATCACAGTTATTAAGTGTCTGAGTAGGAGCTGAAATCAGTCTTTCTGACTTCAAATCTGTCTCTCTAACTCTACACCTAACTAGTATTTTCAAAACTTTATAAAAATATTCTAATAATAGTAAATATGAACTGTTTATACACAAATCCACAATAGATTTCACAGATAAATTTTATTTCAAACCTCTTCAGGATCAAAGTCCTGACATTTATTTGAGGCCTACTAGTTTAAACATCTTTTAAAATTTTGATCATATATAATGTTAATCTGAAATTTATTACATATTCCTTCATATTCTTAAAATAATATAAACTAATTATTTCGAGTGGATTCAGTTTATCAGGATAAATATCTATTTGTAATGATCTACATGGTATATAGCTACCTTCTGCTTACAGGGTTTATTGAGTCAAATTAAGTGAAGTCAAGCATTTATTAAGCATTTACTATGTTCTAGGCACTAAGTATGAGGGATATAAATACAAGCAATATAAAGAGAATTGGTGATCTCAAGGAGTTTATATTCTAATAACACCCATGTGGAAGACATGGTGGCAAAGCCTGGAGAATACATAATAGGTTTGTCTGGGCCCTTCCCCAACACAGAGGTTATAGGAAAGGAAAAGGCAGCTGACTGATGGTGGCCAAATCCAGTGAACATAAGTAAACTGAGTAAATAAAGTAGACTGTAACAACCCTTCTCTTGGTTTGTATTTTGCTGTAACTAGTTTACTGTGGGGAACCAGAAAACCAAATTTTTAGGATTGTGCATAAAAGAATAGTAAATAGATTGTTTCTTTTTTGATTTCTAAGTGGAAGAACATTTATAGAACCAAACCAAAGGACTTTTATATTCATTCAACAATTGATAAAAATTATTCCTTCCTTCTTTCCTTCCTTCCTTCCTTCCTTCCTTCCTTCCTTCCTTCCTTCCTTCCTTCCTTCCTTCCTTTTCACTGTGAGAGATTTAGAGTAGCTAGACAGTAGCACAGTCAAGAGAGTGATAGGCCTGGAGTCAAGAGGAGCTGGGTTCAAATCTGGCCTTTGACTCCTCCTAGCTCTGGGACCCAGGGCAAGTCATTTATCCCAAACTGCCTAGTCTTTGCTGTTCTTCTATCTTAGAATTGATACACAAGGTAAGGGTATTAAAAAAATATTTAAAAAACAATAACAATAAAAAACCAAATTTAAGAGACTTAACTTCATTCTAAAGGTCTTGAACAGAAGTGCTTAGCCAGAGGACTTCATATTAGGACTACCGGCCTTTCCATGATAAAAGACTACACGAATAGAATTGCTGGGATAGAAAAGTTTGTAAACAAATTATCCCAATTTGTGTAAAATTTTTTTTCTTTTCTAGAGTCTTAATGACAGTAAGAGAATAGCAGAGATCCTAAACCGAAACTAAAAGGCTACAGATTTGCTAGTAGCAAACCCAAGACAGGAGTAGATTCTGATTTGTAGAAAACAAGTTCCTAAAAATAAATAAGATGTAGGTGTTATTCTAGGTTACCACCTCCGGCAAAGCAAAGGAGCAGAAGTATTCCATGTTATGGTGCACAGAGGGAAACCTAGTATATGTTGTTGGCACTGAAAGACTCTGGTCCAGGGCCAGGCTACTCTGGAAAACCTGCTTTTTTGGTTAAGATTTTAATATAATAGTTGGAAGTGGGGTACTACTCATGACTATTATATGTCAGTCTGTTTATTCTCAAAATAGTGTTCTCCTGTAAGTGTAACAAAGATGTGTGTGGCCCTTTGAGGATTCCTTTGAGTCTATTTGCCCCTCGTGGCAGCCTGACAGGGTAGGTAATACAAATATGATTATTTAATTTTACAGATAAGGAAACTGAGGCTTAAAGATATGGGACTAAATGGCCCAGCCAGCACTTTAGATTCTACTTTCAGTGTTTTTCTCCAGAGTGTTTAAAGAAATACCCACTTCATGTGGGCCACTGGAACTTTCACTAGTTTCCGAAATATTTCACGCATGGAAATAGGTGGATTAGACTACACATTAGGCACTCCCAACACATCAAGAGACCCAAAGAAAGGTTTGCTGAGACCACGTTCTCTTTTAATGTCCAACAGGTGTCCAGTGGTGGTACACTGGAAGAGAAGGAATAAATGCTTCCTAAAAAAGAATGACTCCTAAAAAATAAATAAATAAAAATAAATTAAAAAAAAAAAAGAAAGAATGACTCCACATAGGCCACCAGTCTTTCCAGTGTGGGACACACTGACCTTCATGCCCCAACCACACTAGGCCAAGAAGAGGAAAGCACTCTTTGACTGTCTTTGCCAGTTTAAGACTTCCCCTCTGCATAACCATAACAGTACTGCTTTGAAATTCTTTCTATCCATCTATAAAATATCCTATCTAGACTCTAATTATGGTTTTCTACCAGCCCCTTGAACCCCAGGCTCCCACCCTTATGTGAAGGCTGAAGAACATTGTTCCTGACTTTACCCTGCAAAAATAGGTCTTTTTCTCCCTCTACACCATGTCTCCCCTTTACTTCTGATGGTTATTTTTTTTTTAATATTTTTAAACCCTTAACTTCTGTGTATTAGTTCCTTGGTGGAAGAGTGGTAAGGGTAGGCAATGGGGGTCAAGTGACTTGCCCAGGGTCACAAGCCTGATGGTTTTTTAAATATTTAAATGTTTCCCTTGGTTTCTGGGAGCTTTTTTGTTTATATATTTTGGGGGAAAAAAAGCAATTGTCCCTTCTTTTTCAAGTAGTTCAGAGCATGGCTCACTATCTTCCTCCTTTTTCCATCTCTTGACCTTATAATTGGGATGTCCAAAGTTCAAAAAATAGTCCCCCCTCATCTGAAGGATATGTCCCAAGACCTTCAGTGAATGCTTGAAACCATGGATAATACCAAACCCTATAAACAGTTCTCGCTCTAATTTTTATCGCCTGGGTTAACTTTACTGTATAGTTCTATGCTCTCCCCACTTCTGTCCCTCAATTCAGTGTTCTGACCCCTCCCTCAAAATACCTCCAAGTGAAAGCACAAGAATTGACACCAGAAGAAACCACTAAGGTGGGCAGATGCAGGCAGACCTCCAGCATACAGAAAAGACTTTTCATTTGGCCCCTTGGATGTCTGGCTGATTTGGGGTACTGCTTGTCCCTGGCCTCTGTGTGTCCTTGACTCCATCTTTCCCCTGCAATTCACAGTTGACCACGGGAAACTGAAACCTCAGAAAGCAAAACTGTGGGCCAGTACTATATTGATATCTCCTCAAATGTTCTGGCCTCCCAATTCATCATCCTCAAGGACTTCCAATGACTCTTTGATTAAGTTTCAGTGGGTGAGGAGTTTTAAGAACAAGGAGCTTTTTCACTTAAAAATTTCCAAGCTTTCAAGAGGATATAATCTCACTTTTGTGTCCCTAATTATGGCCAGATTGAGAATGTACAGAGAAAATAATTTAAATGGGAAAGATATTTCCCTGTAGCAGAAATTATAACATTGCAAACTATTTTGAAGTTATATTTGTGAACTGAGAGGAAATCTCTTTGCCTTGCAATCTCCAAAACTAGGAAAATATAGTTTGAATGTTTTTTTATAATGCTGAAATATCTTAGTTGGTTTGGGGGGTTGTAACTCACTAGGTTTTTTTCTTTTAAAGGAAACTGAAATTTTCATACCAACAGCACACCCATCATTCTCTTTCTCCCTGGACAACAACAGAAAATGCTTAACTCTTAAATAAAACTGAAGCCAATTTGTAGTGAGTCCAAAGAGGACTTAGGAAAAATTCTCCAGAGAAAAGGAAAAAAAATAAACCAGAACAAAAACTTTTTTTGTGCCACTTTAAAAACTTATTTGGTGCTTACGTACTACCTTTTTACCACTTTTTATTAATTCTTCTTTCCTTCAAAGAGCCTTGTTTAAATCAAGAATAAACAAAATTTAATTTCAGGAGAAAATTTTGCCTTATTGCTGTGCTTTTTCTGTTAATGATTTAAAAGAACATAATTGCTTAGGCAAATTAGAAGCAAAGTCACCTAAAAGGAATTGGAATTGATTTTGCTTTTGTAAGCTTCAAAGAACCCAAATTGGAAAAAAAATAAATCGAGGTCCCAGCAATTGAAAGACCAGGCAACCAGGGTAGAAGGACTCTATTTAATCCCATTGAAATACACTGGTGGGGCAGGAAATCTCTTATAAGAATTAGAGACTTTCCCTCAAGATAGAATCAGTGAGTTTATTTTGATGATAAAATGAAGACTTAGGACTTTCTCTATTGATACAATTTTATAACTCTGTTTCTTTGATTCCTATGGTTACTTTTTCTGGAGAGAAGTTTTCTTATTAAGTTTTGATTCAATTTAGGAAAAAAGTAAAAGTTTTGCAATTCATTGGTAATGCAGAATACTTGGGCTATTTTGCAAAGGAAAGATTCAGTGGAATGTAGAAAATTGCTTCTGAGAATAGGCTTGGGATATGATTGGGAAATATAAAGATGTGAGAGACTGAGAAAGTAGCAAAGGTTGAATGTGAAAAGAGAGGTAGTGTAGGGTTTTAATCAAAGTCCACAGGAAGAAAGGGAAAGAAAGTGTAAGGAAGTTTGGGATATCTCATTGGGATAAAGGGAGGATGACAAAATTTCTATGCCTGTAAAATTGTGAATGGGCAGTAGAAGGAATGCAGGAATGGATTCTAGGACTCATTTTCTTGAATTCAAGTCTGGTTTCAGACCCTTAGTAGCTGTGTGACCCTGTGCAAGTTACTTAACCTGTTTGCCTCAGTTCTCTCATCTGTAAAATGAGTTGGAGAAGAAAAAGGCAAACCACTCCAGTATCTCTGCCAAGAAAACCCAAAATTGGATCACAAAGAGTAGGACATAAGTGAAACAACTGAATAACAACAAAATACTATTTGTAGAAATTGGCTTATAATATAGTCTGGGTTTTATTCCAGCTGTTAGGATATTTTAGTTAATGTGGAAAAATAGCTAGAACCATTTAAAATTTGTAGTATTACATTCATTAACAACATTTACCAAGGGGAGAATATAGAAATAAATTTGGAGCACAGAATTATTCAAGTGAAACTTACTACAATTCTGTCCTTAGAGGATCAATAGAAGGTTATATTCTAATCTTTATGTGGGAATATACCCATAATTTCATTACTATGTAGCAGAGATGATTTTTGCAATCCCTGATTTAGAATAACTGAAAATGTGTCCCAAATAAAATTGCTGTATTAATTTTTATCAGTAGATTTACTAATGGCTAGTAAGATCTTTAATTTGGAGTATAAGCAGTGAATGGTCCTTTGGAAGCTCAGGGTTCTTTCTATAGGAAACCATTTATAGCTGTAAATTCATATTTGATTTGGTTGAGTTTATCCTAAACCAAATTATAATGCTGTCTCATTTTGAATAGGATGTGTTTTTCTTGTTAGTATAACTGTGATATTTGACCTCTCTTGGTAAACAGACCTTGATAGAAAATACACTTCCAAGTATGACATTAGGGTAAAAAGCTTTATAGACTACAAGAATATGAATTCTCAGTATAATCTTTCTAGCCAAATTAATTCATGTTGATACCATTGGGAATGGCTTATATAGAAAATACCTTAACTTAAAAAAATTTCTTTTTAGGTTTGGATAAATTAGTTGAGAAAATTATTATTCATAGCATAGTTGAACTGCCTCGAATGATAATACTTTAGGTCATGTTTGTAACCACAAGCAACTGGATTGTACTGATCTCAGAATATAACTAGTATAGTTTGTCTAAATTGACAGAGGGATGAAATTAGTTTTCTATGTTGTGTTTTTAAAAAATGTATTTAACTAGGGGCAGCTAGGTGCCTTAGTGGGTGGAGAGCCAGGCCTAGAGATGGGAGATCTTGGTTTCGTTGGGTCTCAGAAATTTTCTAGCTGTGTGACCCTGGGTAAGTCATTTAATCCCAGTTGCCTACTCTGTCTTGAAACTGATACTTAGTATTGATTCTAATTCAGAAGGTGAGGGTTAAAAAAATATACTTATGGGGCAGCTGGGTGGCTCAATGGATTAAGAGTCAGGCTCAGAGATGGGAGGTCCTTGGTTCAAATCTGACCTCAGATACTTCCTTGTGTACCTTGGACAAGTCATTTCATCCCCATTGCTGAGTTCTTACTGTTCTTCTGCCTTGGAACCAATACACAGTATTGATTCTAAGACAGAAGGTAGAGGCTTTGTATAAAAAAATGTACTTAACTGGATTAATGTCATTTGACTGGCCACGAGTCTTGTTCTGGATCTAAATTCTACATTTAGCATGTTGTTTTATGTATTATGATTAATTTCTCACATTGTGATTTTGAGCAACCATTATAAGAGAAATGCTATTAATCTGAGATATGATACCAAGAATATAATGCATTTGTTGGATGTCAGCTTCTCTTTTGATCTGAATACTGTGATTTTATAACTTTGAACTGCTAAACTTTTGTCTGGAAGTCAGAGGGCCCTTCTGGTGAAAGACTGTCTTTAACATGTAAATGTACACGCTCCGCTTTGTTTGCGTGGGAAGTGTCATTGTCTGTGAGAGGTTTGGCTAGACCCGCTACATTTTTAAAGATCATAAAACAGTATCAACTGTGTGAAAGAAGGAACTACAGGAAAGGGCTATGTAAATAGTAACTTTCTAAATTCTACCTTGAGATTAAAAGTGATTTATATGATGAACTGTTTGGCTACTGACTATGAACACTGGAAAACGTGTATCCAGAATAGGATGTACTAAAGATCTCTTGGAACCGACTTTGTACAAACAGGCCTCAATTTAAATGGATTTTTTTTAAATTTAATTTTATTTTATTTTTCCTCTAATGTGACAGCAGTTTACAACATTCTTAAACCATATTTTATTTTATTTTATTTTTTTTAACCCTTGTACTTCAGTGTATTGTCTCATAGGTGGAAGATTGGTAAGGGTGGGCAATGGGGGTCAAGTGACTTGCCCAGGGTCACACAGCTGGGAAGTGGCTGAGGCCGGATTTGAACCTAGGACCTCCTGTCTCTAGGCCTGACTCTCACTCCACTGAGCTACCCAGCTGCCCCTAAATGGATTTTTTTTTTTACCTTAGGGGTTACCTAATACTTTTTTTTTTTTTAAACTCTTACCTTCTGTCTTAGAATTAATACTTGTGCATTGGTTTTAAAGCAGAAGATTGATAAGGGTTGGGCCATTGGGGATAAGTGACTTGCCCAGAGTTACACAGCTAGGAAGCGTCTGAGAACAGATTTGAACCCAGGTCCTCCCCACTCTAGGCCTGGCTCTCTATCCACTGAAGCACCTCAGTGCCTCTCCTAATGCTTTATCTTAATACAACCAATGATTGGCAGCCGTGTCAGATCAAGCTAACAGTTTTGTTCTGGCTTTTGAGTAAACTGTCATGTATTCACATTATGTATAAACTCTAGAATGCAAATAATTTATTAATTTCTTCTCAGTGGACTTTTTTTTTACATTAGGATGTGTTTAAACCAGAAAAGTAAAATGGTGAATGAATGAAAGCTTTTGGAAAGACCTTGTATATGCCCAACAAGTAGGAAAAGTGAAAGTATTTCAGTATGTTCAAGATAGTTAAATGAGTTTTTAAAAGTCTGTTATGTGATGTTATTGCTTGGCTAAACGGTGAGTTTTCAAATAAGAGTAATACGGGAGTGTTACTAATAAAAAAGAACAAGTTTTAATATTGTAGCTACATTTTTTACTAAAGCTTCAATTAAAAAAAAGTATTTTGTATCTTATTTTGTGAGCTTTTCTTAAATGGGAGATTGACTTTTGTTTTTCTTTTTGATGGTTTTCTCTCTCTGTCTCTCTCTCTTGTAATATGAAGAAATAGGACTTATTTTACAAAGTCAGGTCCTGAAGGGTTTATTTATTTAAACCCTTGCCTTCTACCTTAGAATAAATACTCTGTATTGGTTCCAAGACAGAGAATGGTAAGGACTAGGCAATGAGAGTTAAATGACTTGCCCAGAGACATACGATTAGGAAGTATCTGAGGCTAGATTTGAATCCAGGACTTCCTGTCTCTAGGTCTGGCTCTCAGTCCACTGAGCTACCCAGCTGCCCCCAAGGTTATTTTTTTTAAAGAGTCTTTCTCTAACCTCTAGATAGGATTATCCACATCATGTGCAGAGTTCAGGTAAAGATAGAAAGAATAAATGCTACATGAAGACAGAAACTTTATATCTTTCAGATGAATTATGGTTAGCGCAATTTGATATTCTTCTTATAGCTCTTGTGTTTATAAAGTTAACATCATAAAGCCTGAACTGATTTTCATCACATGAACTAATTACTGAAAGACAAATATGATTAGGTTTTATCAGGCCCTACTGAATTATACCAATTCATATCTCTAGCAGGGTTAAGGAACATTGTTTAGGAAATCTCCAAGAGAGGCATAGACCCTGGAAAGTCAATTTACTGGAAGAAATACTTTTGTAAATCAGCCCTAGAAATAATATCCATTTTAGTTACTGCTAACAACTGATAATCTAGCTAATGGTACCAAGAGGATTATTCAGAGATACATGTCTCTGAGTCTGAGTGGACCAAACTGGGCGTTATTCAAGGTTAAACCCTTTTAGCAGAGAATTTCTTTCAAGGGAAAATGTTTCTAAGAAGCAGAGGACTTCATGAAGTAGATAACTGAGCCTAAGTGTGATAATGAGATTAAATCTACCCTGTCCATCTTTAGATTTAATCACCAAAGGTGAAAACATCTCCACTTAACTCACAAGTTGGGAAGTCTGTAACCCACGCATGCTAGAGTGAGTGACAAATCAGAATTTACTGACTGCCTCCTAGGCAGTCCTAAGAAAAGCGTCTGTTGTAATTGGACATGTAAACTAAGAGGAAGACACAGGAAGCGACACAAAAGAGGCCCCTTTAAAAAGAGAGTTCAGTGAGCTCAGCTTCTTCTTCCCCGAGACTTGAAGGAGCTCTGGACCTTGGTGAGATTGTTCTTAAATCTTTTCTTTGGAATTCCATGTGGTGAGTGTAAAGACTGAATTTTCCTCAACTTCTCTTAAAGAACTTCCTTTTTTATAGAAACTCTGTGGCTGAAGCTTCTGCTTCCTTCACCTCCAAGGCCCTTCAGTCCTTTGACTTTCCTGCCTTGGGATCAAGGCTGGATTTCCTTCGGCTGAGGATTAATTAGATTTACTTGGATTGAACTAGGGGATCAGAGCAAATTACCTAGTGTGTTAGATTACTTATCCTATCTTATCCTCTCTCTCATTTCCTTATTTCTTCTTCCTCTCCTCATTTGTAAATAAACTTCCATAAAAGTCATTTTGACTTGAGATTATTCTTTAACTGGGGATTGATAATTATTTAATTCCCTGGCAACCAACCTTTTAATATTTACCCAATCAAACCCCCTTTTTACCCCTTACACAAGTCAACAAAATAAGAAACTTGTTATATAAATGAACACTAACTGAATGTTGCGCATATGTGTTTAGCCAAACCCTTAATATGACCCAGGCCTTGGGACATCTGGGTGGCTCAATCAATTGAGAGCCAGGCACAGAGACAGAAAGTCCTGGATTCAAATCTGGCCATGTGACCTCGGGCAAGTCACTTAACCCCCATTGCCTAGCCCTTACTGCTCTTCTGCCTTGGAAGCAACACACAGTATTGATTCTAAGACAGAAGGTAAGGGTCAAAAAAAAATTTTTTTTTTTTTATTTTTACCTAGCACCTTAATTGCATTAGGGAGTTAGGAAAGAAAGGGTCCAAAGGTTAGACATGAAGGAGTATCTAACTGAAATATTTGAGACTGATTGCCAAGAACAGGCTGAATTACAGAAATTATGAAAACCTTGAGTTATATATTGCTAATAATTTATTGTATTGGTTTTGCTTCACTGTGCTCCCCAATACTTGTATCTACCTGTGGAAATACCTGCCAGAAAATTTATATCAAGGCAATGAGAGAAGGGAAGGTAGACAGTACAATGGACAGAGTGCTGGGCATGGAGTCAGAAAGATTCATCTTCATGAGTTTATTTTTTTTTATTTTTTTTTTTTTATAATTTTTTTTATTTTAAACCCTTAACTTCTGTGTATTAACTTATAGGTGGAAGAGTGGTAAGGGTAGGCAATGGGGGTCAAGTGACTTGCCCAGGGTCACACAGCTGGGAAGTGTCTGAGGCCAGATTTGAACCTAGGACCTCCCGTCTCTAGGCCTGGCTCTCAATCCACTGAGCTACCCAGCTGCCCCTCATCTTCATGAGTTTAAATCTGACTTCAGATACTTATTAGCTATGAAATCCTGGGCAAGTCACTTTGCCTTATTTGCCTCAGTTCCTCATCTGTAAAATGGGCTGGAGAAGGGAATGATAAATCACTCCATTATCTGTGCCATAAAGAACCCAACTCCAAAATGGGGTCATGAAGTCAGACATGACAGAAACAACTCAAATCCACCAAAATCCAGAGAGACCAATAGGATGAATGTGGTCAAGATGCATATATTATGTGATCTATGACCAAAGGGGGACTGTGCCTAGAGGACTTCTGACTTAACTTTCTTACTACTATTTACTTAAGATAAACTGGTCTCACTATTAGCTAGAGTCTATACGAATCAAGCTGAGACATCAACTATAGCCCAGTGTTATCTAACTAGTTTCTGCTCTGTTTGCAAATTCTAGCTTGAGATGGCAGTTATACCTCTACTGTTTTCTGACTAGTATCCTGATTTACCCAATATAGATCTTGTCCTTCTGCCATATATTCTGGCATGTGTAAATCACTGCCTCCCTCTTCTGCTTTCTGTTAAATTCTTTTGTACCCTCCTGCCCATGTAACCAAAACTTATATAAGGCTGCTATAACTGATGTCCTAGGCTCACCGATTTTTGTATACAGTAATGCCTGTACTCTAAGCACAATAAACTAGTTTTTCCCTATCTTTGAAATTATGATCGACAGCACTACCTATGAAAAGGTCCTCAGACAATTTTTGTTATGTGTTCATTTCCTCACCTCTCACTCACTTCTTCATACTTTGAAATCTAGCTTCCAGCCCACCACTCAACTGAAGCTGCTTTCTCCAAAATGGCCAGTGATCTTTAATTGCTAAATCCACTGGCCCTTTCTCAGTCCTTTTCCATCTCTGTAGCTTTATTGCTATTGAATACTCATTCCTCTGAGATACTCTTTCTTTATATTGACATTTCTCCTTACATTGCTCTTTCCTGGCTCTCTTCTTTGTCTGACTCTACCTCTTCTCAATCTCCTGTGCTGGATCATGATTCATCTCTTATGTACTTAAGAGTTTCAATAATAAATTCTTTTATTAAGAAAATAAGCATTCAAGAAAGGAGAATCTCAGAGCAAAACTATATAGCACAGTGAATAGAGTGCCAGGCCTGGAGCTGGGAGGACCTGGGCTTGAATTTGTATACTTCCTAGATGTGTGTTCCTGGGCAAGTCATTTAACCTTGATTGTCTAGGCCTTACCATTCTTTTGCCTTAGAATTGATACTAAGACAGAAGGTAATGGTTTTAAAAAAAGAAAGGAAGGAAGGAAGGAAGGAAAGAGAGAGAGAAAGAAAGGAGGAAAGGAAGGAAGAAAGAAAGGAGGAAAGGAAGGTAGGAAGAAGGAAAGAAGGAAGGAAGGAAAAAAGGAAAGAAAGGAAGAAAGAAAGAATAGAAGGAAGGAAGGAAGAAGGGAAGGAGGGAAGGAAGAAGGGAAGGAAGGAAGGAAGGGAAGGGAAGGAAAGAAGGACATAAAGAAGGAAGGAAGGAGAGAGAATCTGGTTGCTGTTGTATTAAGGATCACAGGGATGGCATAAAACAGATTGCCTTTTCCCCAAATATCTTGCTCTTTATTTAGACTATGAATAATAGAACCAGGACATAAAAATGATATTGATTTAAGGGGATAAAAAGGGCACAGGTGCAGATATGAAGAAATACTAAGCGAGATTAAATAAGAACAATAGTGACTATTATTAAGCCTGACTAGGAGAAGAAGGCCACAATTTTTTTGTCTTGTTTGTATATCTGCAAAGATGGTGGTAAATAAGAGTTGCTAGAGAGTGCCTGATCCTAGAGCAGGCATTTAAATTATATTGTCTTCTGACATAGATGAAAGTGAATTCATATATAAACCCTTGCTATCACTACTGTGTGTGAATGAAGTAGGGCAGAGACTGGTATAGTTTTTTTTTTTTTTGTAAGAAGGTCATGGGTAAAATCCAAATTGAGCTAACTTGGCAAAGAGAAGACCTAAGGGTAAAAGGACAATAATTTTAGTTTTAAATTCTCAAATACTATTGGGGATTAATAGCCATGCTACTGTTAGTATAAATCCAATGTCTCTAGTTCAATTATAGAAAATTCTATGAAGTTCTGTGGTGTTAAAGGCAGCTAGGTGGTGGAGTGGATAAAATGCCAGCCTGGAGATAGGATGACCTGAGTTAAAATCTAGCTTTAGACACTTATGGTGCCATTAACAGCTGTTCCTTATAAGGCTCTCTGTCCCCTAGTCTCTCTTTAATTCCCTGCTAAAATCCCACCTTCTACAAGAGGCTTTTCCTGATTTTCCTTCTTGGTATTCTCTTTGTTGACTATCTCCAATGAATCCTATATATAGCTTGTTTGCATGCTATCTTCCCCATTAGACTGTGGGCTCATTAAGAGCAGGGACTGTTTTTGTCTTTCTCTACATCCCCAGCACTTTCCACAGTGCCTGGCACACAGCAAACACTTTTAATAAATGCTTACTGACTGACTGAGTGCCTTAACAAGGCAATGAAGAGGGAGAAGGAATTTTGGGAAAAGGAAGGGTGTGGCTTTAGAACATTTTGAGTTTAGTATGACAAGGAGATAACCAAGGATTACTAACACCTATCAGGAGGTGCACCTGAAGCCACGAGAGTTGTCATCTTCAAGTCGATAGAGAAGCACAAAAGACGAACTACTAAATCTAATATAAATGTTCACAACTGAGGGATAGGAAGAGAATCAGAAGAGTGAAACAGAACAGAAGCTGGAGGAACAGTTTCACAAGGAAAGTGGTCAATAAAGTCAAGGGCTACACAGAAGTAAAGCAGCAGTAAGACTGAGAAAAGGGACCAATGGATCTCTCAATTACTTTATTTAGCCTAACTTTATCCATGGCTTTAATTCTACTTGTACCCTTAATCTCATCTCCTCACACTTCTTTTGGGGAGCCCATCCCATCATCGCTCCCTGTTTCTAAGTCTCCATCTCTTCCTTCCTATTGGCTCTTTCTCCACTATTTACAAATATTCCCAGGTTTCCTCAAGCTAAGACAATAACAATAAAAATCTCAAACTTGACTCTACTGTCCCTTCAAGCTACGATCCCATAGCTCTCCCTCCCTTATTCATGGCTAAACTTCCAGAAATAATCAATACTCATTGTCTCCCGTTTCCCCTTGCAATTTAGCCACTACTTGGCTGAAATTATTCTTGCCAATTTCACTGATGACTTAATTGCTAAATCCAATGACCTTTCTGGTTTCTCAAGCTTCTCAATGTTATGGCATTTTGAACTGTTGATCATCCTTTCCTTTGACTTCTGTGGCACCCACCGTTCTCTCCAGATTCTCTTCCTATCTAACTACTGCTTTTCTTTCACTGGTTCTCTATCTCCAAACGGCTCTGTGCTGCTATTTGCCAAAACTCTGTCCTCAGCTCTCTTCTCTTCTCTATATTTCCCCTCTTGATTTATTCCCTTGCCTTTAGGACTTTAGTTATCACCTCTAAACACATGACTTCAAAATTTATACATCCAGTGTGAATCACTGTCCAGTGCACTTATTTATAATTTTTTAAAAAGATCTTCATTCTCTCCCTGTTATACTTGCCTATTTCTCCCTACTTCTACTCTCACTACTGAGAAAGCAAGAAAATAAAAATTCTAGTTAGACACATATAGTCAAACAAGAAACATTCTTGCATTTTATTGATGTTCAGTCATTTTAGTTGTGTCTGACTCTTCATGACCCTATTTTGAGGTTCTCTTGGCAAAGATACTGGCAAGGTTTACCATTTTCTTCTCCAGTAAATTTTCAGATGAGAAACTGAGGCAAACAGGATTAAGTGACTTTTCCAGGGTCACATAACTAGTAGTTTGAGGCCAGATTTGAAGTTATGAAGATGTGTTTTCCTAATTCTAAGCTCAGTGCTCTAAATACTACCTAGCTCCACCTAGCTGTCCCTTTTATTGTTTGGTTGTGCTCAACTTTTTGTGATCCCATTTGGGGATTTCTTGGAAAAGACTCTGGAGTGGTCTGCTTTTATCTTCTCCAGCTCATTTGACAGATGAGGAAACGGAGGCAAACAGAATTCAGGTGAAGGTAGAAGAACAGTAAGGATGAAGCAAATGGGGTTAAGTGACTTGCCCAAGGTCACACAGCTAGGAAGTATCTGAGGTCAAATTTGAATCTAGATCATTTCTAGGCCTGGCTTCGAATCTACTGAACCACCTAGTTGCTCCACCCTGATAGCTTCCTAACTAGCCTCCTTGCATCCTGGCATATTTTACTCCAAACCACATACAAACAGTAGCAAAAAGGATTTTCTTTTTTGTTGTTATTAATATTTTTTTATTTTTTACATTAATTTTTAAATTTCAAATTCTTTCCCTCCAGCCCCTCTCCCATTGAGAAGACAAGCAATATGATACTCATTGTACATGTGAAGTCATGCAAAACCTATTTCTATATTAGCCATGTGGGAGAAAAAAAAGCAAGAAAAAATAAAATGAAAAAATATGCTCTAATCTGCATTCAGAGTTGATTGGTTCTCCCTCTGACAGTGGACAGCATTTTTCATCATAAATCCTTTGAGATTGTCATGGATCATTGTCTTGAACAGAGTAGCTAAGCCTTTCACAGTTGACTATTGTTACAATATTGCTGTCACTGCTTTTAATGTTCTCTTGGTTCTGCTCATTTCACTTCATCTAAGTCTTTCCAAGTTTTTCTGAACCCATCCATCCCCTGTCTTTCCTTATAGTACAATAGGATTGTATCACAATCATTTACCGTAAATTGTTAAGCCATTCTTTAACTGATAGGCATCCTCTCAGTTTCCAAAGTACATAATGAGATTTGCCTGGTCAAGAACCTTCTCCAGCTCCCTAATTATACTATAAAGGGCAGGCAAACACCTTGTCTTGCATGTGAGAACTCCAAAAACTCAGAAGTCCTGTATCATTTAATAGAGGCTGTGTAAGTGGAATGAGCAATGGCTTTGGAGTCAGAAGTCCCGAGTTCAAGTCCCAGCTCTGCTACTTACTTCCTCTCTAGGCTTTTGGATAAATCACTTTAATTCTTTATACCTCAGTTTCCTCATTTGTAAAAATGAAGAAATTATGAGATGGTCTCCAAAGCACTTTCCATCTCTAAACCTGCAATCTATGAACCATGTAATACATCTCAGAAAGGGGTCTGCCCAATTATAGTTAAACACATGCAAACAACGACCTGGTACTTAAAAGGAGAGCTGTAACTATCTTGGAATATTTAGTTCTGGTATGTCACCAATTTCCTTTTTGTGTTTAAAAACATAAAGAAGAAAAGAAAGGGAGAAAGAGGAGAAGAAGAAAAGGTAGCCTTGAACATGGACCACTCCCCAAGGAATCCAAGGCATTTCACACATGCAGTATTTTTCATTCATATTCACAGATTTTTGCACTAAGAATATTTTGGTTGAAGTGACAAATGGATAAAAGAATTCACAATGCAGATTTTAAAAAAAGAAATAGCTTCATTAAATTTACCCATATTATGGCCCTATGGTAAAGAGAGTGGCATAAGTACTATTTTCCCAGTCTTATAATGTAAAAACTAAGCTACAAAAAGGTATTAGAAGACAGCTTAAAGTATCAAAGGAGTGGTACAGACAAGAATAGAACCCCAGTTCTATTTTTTTTTTCTTGATTTTATTCTTACTTAAAGTGGCAAATAGCAACGAGAACAAAAAAAAAAGGGGAGGTACTATATCTATCATTCTCCATCAGTAGCAAGGGAACAAGTTGGATAACATTTTGTCTTGAAAATGTGATTTCATTTTGACTTTGTCCAGCACAATTTCAAAGTTGGAGCAGCTGGTGGGAGAGGAAGTGTAAAAAGCAGATGGTGGGAAAATTTGGGCAATGAAGGAAGGGAGGAAGGATGAAAGCTGGGCAATTCTAAGGCCTCTTTTATCAGTTGAATTGAAGCAGAGGGATGAGTGGCAAATAGTAAGAGCAAATTCAGCACAGGAATAAGAATTCAACCTATGAATATGTTTAAAAAGTCAGTCTCCTGGGAGTCTATGAGTAGGATTGTCCATTTGTCTCTTAAAACGATGCCCAATAGAACATTTACATTTTATTCTAAAGTTATATTAAACATTATATATGGATGCTATTAATAATCTATAATTTTCTTCTATACTAATCTTTTGTGAAACATTCTTATAATAATTATAATTACAAATAAACATTCTTATAATAATTAGTAAATGAGGAATATTTGGCATTTATTTCATTTTGCATTTGGTACATCATTACTTATTTTGCCATCAAAACAAACTTTTAAAGAATGTATTTTTACCTTAAAAATGGGATTGGTCATCTTTCCATAGAACATAATCTTCAGAAATCATACCTATTTGTTTTTTTTTAAAAACCCTTAACTTCTGTGTATTGGATCCTAGGTGGAAGAGTGGTAGGGGTGGGCAATGGGGGTCAAGTGACTTGCCCAGGGTCACACAGCTGGGAAGTGTCTGAGGCCAGATTTGAACCTAGGACCTCCCATCTCTAGGACTGGCTCTTAATCCACTGAGCTACCCAGCTGCCCCCAATCATACCTATTAGTGATAAGACAATCATAACTCAAAAATATTGATCAAAGTCCTTGTGTCATAATGACAAGACACCTAGACAAACAAATTTAAAAGCCACATATGAATACAATTCCCTCTGACTGAGATAATAAAAAGTCTCCATTCAATGTCTTTAGCCACAAAAAGTTACATATAAGTAGCTGGAAACTTTTATGAAAAAGAAATCTAAAATGTTCCCATTAAAGTTTTCAGAATAGATTGTGGCAAGTTTTGTTGATCAGATAAAAGGATCACAAAGAGAGAATTTCATTTTAACCTGTTGTTGTTCGGTCATTTCTCAGTCATGTCTAACTCTTCATGGTCCCATTTGAGAATTTCTTGGCAAAGATTCTGGAGTGGTTTGTCATTTTCCTTCTCCAGATCATTTTTCAGGTGAGGAACTGAGGCAAACTAGGGTAAGTGACTTGCCAAGCATCACTCAGCTGATAAGTGTCTGAGGCCGGATTTGAACTCATTAAGACAAGTCTTCCTGATTCTAAGTCCAGGTCTCTATCAACTGTGCTACCTTGCTACTGGATATTATCAGTACTTTACCCCTAAGTGGGTACTCCCAAGGATCTGCCCTGGGCTCTCTTCTTCTCTTTCTCCACACTACACTTTGTCTCAAATATGCCATTCAACTAGCAATAGGGAATTCTATTCAGGATTTGATTCTTATTACCTGAGAGGAACCAGTTGCTGCAGTAGAAATAAATGCTGGGAATCCAGGGTGGGGAAGTATCCATTCTATCCTAGAGGCTATGATGAAGTAGGAAATCCAAGGGTAGTCTGACATGCACCCTACATATTGGAAAAACAGATTTCAAAGGTTTCATAAATAGGATCCTATGAAATAAAATGCTTCAGGGAGAAGTCAACCCAGGAAAGAATTAAATTCTGAAAAGAAAAAGGGGAACGATTTCAATGAGGAAAAAAAAAAAAAAAAGATTTGCTGTAAGAGACCAATGTGGATGTAACAGAAACTTACTAACCAACTTATGACTTTTTTTTTAACCTTTATCTTCCATCTTAGAATCAACATGTACTGTGTATTGGTTCCAAGGCAGAAGAGCAATAAGGACTAAGTCATGGCAGTTAAGTGACTTGCCCAGGGGTCACACAGCTAGAAACTCTGAGGACATAGTTGAACTCAGGACCAGGCCTGGCTCTCTATCTACTGAGCCTCCCAGCTTCACCCCTTCTCTCCCCAATCTTAGATTTTATAATACATGTTTAGAAGATGTGAAGAAGGTTGGATAACAGAGAATGAATATGAGTTTGTTATGATGCTATTAAAAAAAAAAGGAATGAACTGAGGCTGTCAAGAGAAGTTACAGTCTGACAAGAGATTTTAGTTTTCCTGAGATTAAAAAGGACCAAAGAAAGGATAGGACTTGTGCTTGGAGTGGATAGGACAATGATAACTGACACTAGAGAGAAAGCAGAGCTGCTCAACCTGTATTCTCTGCAAAAGAGAAAGATCTTTACACTGGAAAATGGAAGCACAAAAAGCTAACAGGGAGGTGACACCCCCATCACGGTCCCTACCCTCAAGAAACTTCCATTCGAATCGGGGAGACAACATGTGAAAAACTAGGTTATATACAAGCCAGAGATGGACTAGATAGAAGGTACTCTCAGGGGAGGCACTTAGATGTTAGGAGGACCAGGAAAGTCCTCCTCTAGGAGAGAGGATTTGAGCTGAGCCTTGAAAGAAAGTCTAGAGTCAGAAGTTACAAGAAATCATTCCAGGCATGGGAGATGACCATTGCAAATTCAGAGCAGGAATTGCATTATAGAAAGTAAGCTCCCTGAGAAGAGCAATTATTTTGACTTTATCTTTGTAGCACGGAGTCTGGTACATAGCAGAAACCTAACAAATGCTTGATTGATTTTTGTGGATTGCAAGAGTATGTAGTCTTCCATTCCATGGGATATCAGTGACACCATTTAATGCCACTTAATAATAATGCTGGCTTCATTAAGCCCCAGAAAACTGCAGCGCTCCCTAAAAGAAATCCATCATTATTCAAGAGTTCAGAAGACTGATCTAGCCACTCTGGAAAACTAAGTGAAGAAAGAATGTCTCTTGTCCAGACTAGAAGTGCAGCGCTAAGCCCACCATCCTCGGGCCTTCAGTACCTACATTTTGGACAGATGCTCTTCATGGTCAGTAAATGAGCTGGATCTAGTCCTGAACAGAAAGAAGAGAGCATCTTGGACTGCCTGTGAGTTGGGATTGGCATCACTGGGGAAAGTATCCACAAAGCTGAGACCAAAAATCCACATTTATAATTTCATACTCTGTAGATACTATTCTGAAAATAAACATTAATCTACTAAGCAAATACTCAAATAGGAGTACTCTGTCGGGCACATAGTAAACCCTTAAATGCTTGCTGATTTGACTTGCCAGTTATTGGGGCATTAGGCAAAAGAAAAACAGAACCAACACATGAAATGACAATACAAAATAACACATTTTAAATCACCAGACAGGTCCCAAATCCTTGCCCTTCTTTATCTTCTACCTTCTTAAAATCACTATATACCCCAGGATGTAGTGGATGACCTGGGTTATATAGGTCACCCCTTGTATCCTGAGCCCTAGGCAGTCTTACTGACTTTTTGTCCTGCCACTGGACTTTCATGACTGGAAGAAGGAGTGAGGCTGATGACCTTGAGTGATTCTGCCTCACTAAAATCATACTAGGAGCAAGTCTAGACATCACTCTCTTGAGGTCCCTGGTCCTCTTCCAAAAGGAAGGAGGGAAGAACAACTCCAGACCCAACCATCATACCCCATCCTCCTCTAACTGTATTTATATATAAGGGTCTCGGACTTCGGGGACACCCTTTATAGCACACCAGATAAAGACTTTTGAGCGTTTAACTTCTTTAACTCCATATGTCAAAAAAGTGCTGTCTTTGTATCAGTAAATGACCCATCTGGCCCAGGAAAAGGTATTGAATCACATTTGTTTTTCTGCTAGTGGTGATGGATTTTGGCCCGAGTCCTGGTAGCTGTTCCTTGGAACCAACAGCACACACAAGGAATCCTCGTGTCATCAAATAGAATTTAAAAAAAACAACACACACACACAAAAGTGATCCACCACAGAAGTGGGTACACTCCCTCTAGGTCTTGGAATCAATTGAACTTTCAGTGTCAGGATTGTGGGGATCTTTTTTTTGGGGGGGGGGGAATGAGCACATCAGGTTTTCCCCTCAGGGGAGCCACAAAGTACAGATCTTACAAACCTACACACAAGTGGCTGGCAGTTAGTTCCCTGATATCATTTCTGTAAATGTATGTAACCAGAACAGAATTGGGTGGGGTTTGGTGTGTTTGGCCTTTGAGATCCTGAGATCCCTCCCAAAACGGTGGCTCAGAGAAGGAACAAAAACATAGCAGTGGCCCAGATGCCCTCGGGCCAGTTTTGGTTTCTAGACTCGGTGGAATTGCACACTTCCTGCTCTTCCTGTAGACTGACAGCTCCTAGAGGGCAGGGATGATTTCCCTTGTGTCTAGGCAAGCACCTCCTAAACGCTGCTGGTTTAGAATTTTATCCAATAAGCTGCGGGAGAGTGTGAAGCCCTCCTGGGCTCGAGACTGGAGGAGCCCGGCCGCCAAGGGAAGGAAGAGGGAGAAAGCAGAAGAGAGGAGGTATGGCGGGACAGGTGATGCCCCCAGTCCGGAGGTGAGGGCGGGTGTGGGGTGAGCGGAGCAAAGCCAAGAGACGAGGGCCGCCTGGAGAGAAGGGCAGCAAGGGGGGTGGGGTGGGCTGGGGTTGGGGGGATGAGGGGCTCTAGCACAGTCATCTCGCACCAGTGAGGGGAGCACCGCCCGCTGCACCTTAGCGCCAAGAGCATCAGCTCCCGAAGCAGTGCACTCCCGCCCCCCGGGGGAAAAGGGGCGGCTGGG